>NC_000069.6:113073893-113377727 GCF_000001635.26 Mus musculus
TGTTCATAATTGAGGTATGTAAAGAAACTTTTCTCAAAATTAACCTGTATTATTGAAGCAGAGCCATGGTGCAAAAGGGTTCATTTCTTCATCTTTTCTACCTGTAGTAAGGCTGAAATTTCTGCACTAAAATATTAAAAAATAAAGAAGTAAATAAGTTCAATCTGTACCAAAGTAATGATTTGTTTATCACAGCACAATACAGCTACCTGGCCATGAGTAAAGACTAAACAAAATTCCTTCCATTAAGAGGTAATTTATTTGGAGATTTCAAAATGAAAACTCTTCAAATTACAAATTTCTAGGTTTCCTTAAAAGCATCAAACCCACAAAGATGAGTTTTAAAATAAATCAGGGACTTCAAAAATGTGAAACAAACATGATTTAGACACTCCCTTCAATTTCACCCCAAACCTGTCTTGTTCTTTAGTTTAACTCACTTTGCCATATCGTCAGAATGACAACACAGCTAAGAAACATTTAATGTGAACTGAAGCCATCTGCTTTTTATTTTACCCTTATTAAAATTTCATATTAATGGCCTGTCAATTTAAAATGGATGCTCAAAAATGTCACATTATAGTCTTGGATTGTGGATATATTCCTATTGCAGGACATCTTATTACTTATTTATATTTTGTTCCTGACCTTCCAAAGTAACAAACCGCCTACAAGTCAGATATAGGAACTAGAAAAGCAGCATGAATGTGGAAGGCAAAGGTATTTCAGAAGGCGTGGAACTCAGAGATTTAATATGGTAAATAGATTCAGATTTGCTATAGAGAATCAGTGTGCAATGATTTCTACCATGTATTCTCCTTAAGCCTTTCTGGGAACTATGTTTTTTCAATCTAGCCACATCATTTATACATCTCCATGCTTAAATTATTTCATTTCACTTTTGGCTGCAGTTGCTGGTTACAGCAATTGGTATATTTCCAAAGATTATTAGGTGTTGATAAATTCTAAATTATAAAGCTGTTAACAGCTGTGCTTTCTATCATTTAGAAATAAAGACATTGGCAGTGAAAGCAAGAGATGAAACCCATTAACTAGAGCAGAGATGTAAACCCTACCAGTACTCCAGTCTATGAGTTCCTGAGTTAGTGCTATGTATTTGTTTACTCCACTACATTTTCCAATGTGCTTCAGACAGACTTCCTTTTGGCTTTGTACGATTTAAGTTTCGTATACGCTCTAGCAACACCCTAACTAATGAACTGTATGTGTGTCATACAGGTCTTTGATCAAAGTCGAGAGTTATTTTTAAAACTGCTTATTTTTCCAACCCAAAAACTAATACTCAGAAACACTTACTGAAATCAAATGAACTGTATCATGCTATGTTTTCTGGAAATATTTTATACATTTTGTACGTGTACATTACCACAATGGGATGGGCTCAGTAGAAGTTTCAGCTAATGAAAGAAGACAATGTATTTGCAACTGTTTGCACCACTGAAGGGTTCTCTCACTGAAAATGACATTCTGTCACATTTGCTTCAAATTACAACTGCACAGACAAGACGAGTGATGACAATATGTGAAACTAAATTTAAAAATGCCGAATGCTAAAGCAGAGGGATGGGCAGTCTGTTGTGCATGATATTATGTAGGTTGGGTTATTTTTTTTTCAGCATAAAAATTTAACAGAAATCTCCCATCATCATATGAAAGATATTCTGGACAGAGAACTGGGCATCCCTTTACACTGTGAAGTGGTGGCTAACCAAGGGTAGTGAATATAGACAGTTGATAACAAGCTTGAATACAGTTCCTTTGCTGATTTGTTTCTGTTCAAGGGAGATTGAAATTTCACTCCTAGTTCCTAATTTTATCTAGGTTTCTTGTTATCTCACCAATTGTTCATTTCACCATGTAACACTTTCTATTGTAAATTTTCATTATTTTCACTTCTTAACCACTATTTATAAGCAAAGGAAATGAGAACAATTTAGTTATGAAATGACACATACTTACCTTTTTATTTTGATATAGTTTTATGTATACACTCTGTTTTTCTTAAGCTTTCTCATCATGAAGCTTAAGAGAAATTAGAGACATGATCAAGTGATATTCACAAGAAAAATGACAAATTTCTTATTCATATGACTCTTTCTTCCATAGTTTACTTCCAGAAGACATAAAATCCCCAAATTTCAATGTTAGCATGCAAACTAGTCAACTACACTCAACAGTCTAAAATAACAGAGATCACCAGTTTGTCACTTAAACTTCATAATAGAACACAAATTTTTTGCTTACTTCTGCATTCTTGAGTATATATAGACATGCTCTCTGTTCTTAATAACCAGGCCTTGATATTCTTTGTCATCAGAAGTGCAAACTTTTAAATAGAGTTACAATATATTTCTTTTCATGGGAGGATCCAACCCAGTGGCTAGCCTTTATTAGAGAAAAAAATTGTTCCATCATATTCTGAAAAGTTAACGAAGGAGCTCAGTGAGCCAGTTGGAAATGCACTAGTTTGTAATACGCTTCATAGCTTGGGCATCACTGAATCTTTCCTTTGTGTAGCCAAATCTCCCATCTAAAACTAAGAAGCAAACAGTGGGCAGCATTCTTGAAGCGGACAATTCTACTGGAATACATTTCCTAAAACAAAAATCATTACTCTTGTGTAAGTAGCAAGAGCATTTGGGTTTAGACGTAGAAAAAGATGGAGCTGAAATGTGACATGAACCATTCCTCAGAGGACAGAAAACCATGACTTCCCTTAACATCAAAGCAGGTGGAAGCGAGTGAGTGTGAGCACACAAATACAGTTCCCAGAACACCTCAAATGCTGAGTTACAACAGATGACAGGCTTGGCTGTGGCACCTCTGAGTTTACTTGCCTACATTTGTTCTGTCATTGCTAATACTTAGAGATAGAAATGAGGTCAGAGTGTTTTCTTCCTAGCTCTTTCCAAGCTTGAGAAGACAAGAGAAAGGAAATCACTTGAGAGCAACCAACAAAACCAATGTCCACACAGTTCCACAAGGAATTAGGCTGGACTTCCTTTCCCCTGTCAAGCCCCAATCAAACTGTAATTTTCTTTAATTGTATTTCAATCATTTACTCCTTTCTCATCACCCATCACTACTTTTCTCATCTATTTTCTCTGACCTGCACCTCTATCACAAACTAATACCTGGTATATAATGCAACCAGTTAGTGTTTCTCTTATTCAGCTACTTAGGCAATCATTGAAAGAGAATTCTGATCATGTTGCCTTCAGTTTTTTACTTGAGGATTCTTTGTCAAGGGGTCAGCTAGACAGCTGAATGAGATGTATCACAACTGTGTAATGAACATGATCACTAAATATTATTTTCATATATTAGGAAAGAACAGTTCTTAAATAAATATCCAAACAGAGGTGACCAACTGCTTTGAAATGCTAGAATCTATCAGAAAGGATGTAGAGGTTGATTACAAAGATGGTTCTTCATCACCACAGTAGAGTTCCTACACAACAAGTTATCATGAATGTAGTGATTCAAAATGAAATTCATTTGTTTTCTCATTGTCCAATATGTCAAGTATCCGAGTATTTAGGATCTCTTCTCACCACCTCAAATCAAGACTTAAATCAAGTTTTCTGCTTGGATCTGAGCTGTGGGAACTTGCTATTCTCTTCTGAGATTATGTGCTTGCAGGATTTGGTGTACTGCAGTACTAGATCTAAGGTCAAAGTGTTTAGGTTGCCTGGTGTGTATGAGTTGAGTAAGGCTGTTGCACTCACAGTTTCCCAGTGTACTTACGTGCACCACGCCTCCATGCTCAAAGCCAGCAGTACAAATCCTACTTCAGATTGATTTTCTCTCATACTTAAATCTCTCTTGATCAAGAGCTTTACTTCTTTTAAGGATTGGTTTTGTTTGACTTTGTTTGATTTAGAAAGGAATGGTACACTACAGACAACACACATCTTTACAGATTGCTCTGACATAGATTATAATATCATTCTAAAAGTCACTGTCCCATCATACCCACAAGACCACTTGTACGATCAACCTTAGAATTTGGCATAGCATAATTGTATTATGTTATCTTATAAAGTTTTCAACAATCTTTAGATTGGCAGGTATTTAGATTTTCTTTTTCTCGTAGTTTATTTTTTTATTCATGTTACAGCCCAACTGCAGCTCCTTTCCTCCTCCCCTCCCAGTCCTGCCCTTAGAAGTCCTTCTCCTCATTTCCCCTTCTATTTCTCTTCAAAGAGAGGGAAATTCCCCTTGAGTACCAACTCACCCTGAGACATTTAACCCAGTAGAACTAAGTACCTTCTCTCCCACTGAGGCACAACCAAGCAGTCCAGGTAGATGAAGAGGACCCAGTGGCAGCGAACAGAGACAGCCCATGCTCCAATTGTTCATGGACCCACATGAAGTCTAAGTTGCACATCTGCTACGTGGGAGGCCGGGGAGGGGGGAGGGAAGTCCAGCCATTGCATCCTCTTTGGTTGATGGTTCCATCTCGGTGAGCCACCATGGTCCTAGGTTAGTTGACTCTGTAGGTCTTCTTGTGGTGTCCTTGACCCCTCCAGCTCAATCAATCCAAGCCTCCTCACTTCCACAGGACTCTCTGAGCTTTGTGTGGTGTTGGGCTGTGGGTCTCTGCATCTGTTTCCATCCTCTGCTGGATGAAGCCTCTCAGGAGACAGCTGTGTTTGGCTTCTGTCTAGAAGCATACAAGAGTATCATTAATAGTGTCTGGGGTTGGCTTTCTCCCATGGGATGTGTCTCTTGTTGGGATAGTCACTGGTTGACTGTTGCCTCAGTCTCTGCTCCATTTTTATGCCTGAGCATTTTATAGAAAGGACAAATTCTAAATTAAAAGTTTTGTGGGTGATGAACATTTCCTTCCACTGGAAGTTCCAATTTTCAATACCAGTAATTCTAGCAAGCAGATATATTACTTCCTATGATTTACTTAATATTTATTAAGATAATAAAGCTCTTTGGGAACATATCTTCCATTCTTCTAACTTTATCATGTACTAAGGTGTGGATGAGAAGAGTGAGTTAATGAGTTCCATTGAAGCTTAAGTCTAGGCATTAACTATTGAATGATATAATTGTCCGTATTTAGAGTGGATGATATTGTCCTCAATATTAAGAAACAGAAAATTTCAAAATATGCATATAAATTTACCTCTATGCCTTTAATCATTTCCTTAACTTGTCCCACAGGAAACAGCTACAGAAGGGAAGAAATTTTGATAAATTCATAATAATGACGGTAACTGTAAGTGAGGGTCTTGAAAGCTGTAAGAAAGACTCCTATACTCCTGTATAATAATAGTAATAATAATAATAATAATAATAATAATAATAATAATAATGTATCCTGTGAGTTAAACTGAGTAACTAGAACCAAAATCAATCCAAATAATAAGAGTGAGTCACCTCATAATGCGTATTGTTAAAGTATTTTATACAGAGATAGTATACTAACATAGACTTAAATACGGTATATTCAAGTTGTTGTCTATATAAAAGATGGTAAATTATAGCAAACATTTGCCTCAGCAAACATAGTTTGATCCTTCAAATTTGTGTATACTTTTCATATACTGTGTATTATATAGAATGGCTAGAGAAAAATAACTCTGAACAGTTAAAAGTTATACTCTGACAGAAAATTCCAACTTTTAGGGACTATATGATAATAATGTCTAAAATTTATATCTACTGTAATTTTTCCATTATTACAGAAAAATAATTATATTTAAATATTCTTCCTGTGTAAAAGTTCATGTATGTAATTAAAACTATTTCTTTAGAAAAATTTTGTGTGCAGTCTCAAACACTAGAATGTGGTTGTAAACTAAAGATTGACACATGGTTTGCAGTAAAAGAAGGTGAGAAACCCCAGCTCCACTGATTGCTGTTTATAGTAAAAAGTAGTCTCCAACTAGAGAATAGATTTTCTTTTTTTGCATTTACATATTAACAACTCTAGACTCTTCTTTCTTTTACTCATTTCCATGTGACTAATGAAAAGAATGTTTTTTTTTTTTTTTTTTGACTACAGAATATAGACTCGAATGACTTTGGTACCCTTTTCATTTGTCCTTCTGGGAGTTAACGTAATTATTCCTTATGAAGATACAATTTGATAAGCTTCAAGCTACTGTGATGTTCTTCCCTTTTATGTTCATTCTTTATCTGTTGCTATGTCCATGCCAGAAGAATGTTTGTGCTTTTTTTTCTTTCCTTTTTATAGTTGTGAAGGTGACTGCCTGCCTTTGGCAAACTTTGTCCTTATTAATCTTTTTAGCATATTTAATAAGCATCACCCCTCACCTTTGGCTTCTGTAGCTCAGACAATTTATTTTAAGAGTCTTGTTGTCATGTAAAGAAAATAATGCTCTCTAGCTCGAATTATACTTGCAAAACAATGGGTTATGCATATAGATAAAGTAAACCTAATAAGTATTTATTTCAAAGAATATGGGCATGCAATATTAATTTACTCATTTTTATTTCTATTTTGTACACATAAGGTAAACTTTGGTAATAGATCCGTGTTCCTGAGTTCTTTCCTAAAAATGCAATTTATAATCTTTCATTTGTTCCTATTTTATAAATCTAATCATGATCAGTCACCAATGGCTAATAGATAAAAGTTAATTTTCATATCCCAATACTAACATTTTGGAATCAATTGTCCCCTGCATCAAATCACACAAAAAGGACAATCAGAAATGGCAATATTATGAGCTGAAAGAGATTTGTCTGATTATTTTTCTCCTAAGGGCTTTAGATTGGATTAAAATATCTAATATTCAATCAAAGCTGGTTATTTGAGACAGGGAATTTTATACACCTTGAGAGGTTTGAAGACAAACTGCAGACATTCCAACCAGAAGGTAATGCTAATTGTGGATGGTCTTCATTTAATGTTTACCCAAAATTTGAAATCCTTAAGGTAATATGATATATTCACAAAATATTCCATCACTTTAGAAGCACATCCCACAAAGAGGAAGTTCAGCTATGTCTCATATCTGAGACAACATTGCCCCCGTGTGGCCAAACTTTAGCAGTATCTTATTTCTCTGCTAATGTGAATTAGAAAACTATGATGTGAAAAAAATTGTTGATCTGTAAATTTTATAATTATTTATTTAATATAATATGATTTTTACTTCCTAACTGAACCAATGTTCATCAGTGTTTTGAAGAAATTACTCAATTTAATATATTATCTAAAGCTTTATAAAACTTGGGAATATTATGATTCTGAGATTTGCCAATTACTATTTGATGATCTTTTAATCAAATAGAAAGACAAACAAGTTAGAGATAAGCAGCAGATTAAAAGCTGAATGGCAGATGGACACTTTCAGCAATTCTCAAACTATGAACAAATGATCACTGAGAGGAAAAACATTTTTCTTCTCACAGAATTTGTTAATAAGACTACAATGACGATTTCAAAGAAAACTGGGAGAGGAATAAAAACCTTTCTATTACCTAAATTATATGTTTTTAACTTTACATTCCTAATCTAATATTTTAAAAACTAAAGATGCTTTCTTTGCAGTAAACCACTTACTACTAAAAAATGAAAAGAATAGAAACAGTTGTGGCTGTAGTTATATCAACTGAAATTAATGGCTATTTTAAAAACCTTTTGAAGTTTTGTACATTTTAAAACTTTTTGTCCAGAAGTTTTGTCATCCATGTATCACTTGAGACTGGGCTCTTCAACTCTAAACTTTGACGGGTTGTGGTTTTCTACAATGATCTCTGCTACAAAGTGAAATTTCTTTGATGAGGGCTGAGGCACTTACCTATGGGCAGGAGTTAAAATATTAAGAATAAAGGGAGGGAATGTGCTGGCTTAATAAAATGGTGGTACTAGGTTCTCCTCAGAGGTTCTTGATTTCATTACCCTGGGAAGCTAGCTGTTTCCAGTAGCAGGCATGTTGCCCTCTTGTTACACTCAAAGTTATGCACAGAGACCTTAGAACACTCAGTTCTGAAAGAGTTGTATCCATCAAATCCCTTTGCTCAGTGCTCAGGAAATCCGTCCAATCATAGGCTGAAGGAGCGAGTGTAAGAGACACAGGGAATAGAAGCTATCAAGGAATCAAGCCCCTATGGCCATAAGAGAGCTGAAACATATAGGAAATTCACAGAGATTGTGGCAGCATGGACACAGAGCTAACACAGGTCTGTACCAGATGGAGTCCCAGATATGAACACACATGCATACCCCTATCCCTAACCCAGAAGCTATCTCCAATTGATAACTACTTGTGAACGAAAAATTAGTTTTCTTCAAAAAATGTCACTGGAAAACAATCCACTCTTAAGCATAGGCCCCATGCCCAACAAAAGTCAATTCTAAATGACCTAAATGACATCCTTGTAGTTCTTTGTCTTATAATGTGAAGTCAAAGACAATGTTTCATTTTGTTTTATTTTGCTTGGCTTGTTCCTTGCATACAGTTCCTTCACATACGGCTTCACATTTTGGGTGTTTGTGTTGAGGGTGCATCTATTTATATGTTGGTTGTGTTTCTCTCTCTCTCTCTCTCTCTCTCTCTCTCTCTCTCTCTCTCTCTCTCTCTCTCTTTCTCTCTCTCTCAGTTTAATGCTTGTCATATTCTTATTTGTTGATTGGTTTTATTTAAATTATCATATTATATACGGCCCTGTTTGTTTTCTAAGGAGAAAGGCATGGATCTAGATGGAAGAGGAGATGAGAAAGAACTGAGATGAACAGGGGAAGAGAGAACTGTAAGTAGAATATGTTTGAAACATGCTGAGATTAGGAATATTGAAAAAAATTAAAATGTTTAATTTAATGAATCTTCATCACTATACAGCATTCATTGGTCAGTGAAAATAAAGTACTGTGTTTCAGAATTTAAGAAATTGGTTTTTTTTCATTTTTATTTTTATTCTACTTTTGCTGATCAATTTCTGGCATGATTAATGACATGTGAACTATTAAAAAATACAGAAAAAAGAGACAAAGAACAAGAAAAGTATATAGAAGCAGAAACAAACACATTCAAATACTCATAAATCCAATAAAAGCTCAAAATATGAAGCCATAATATATATGCAAAGGACCTGTAAGGAAAGGACCAATAAAACAAAACCCTCTCTTTTTCTTAATATTAGACAAAGAACCACCAAGGATGCTACTGAATTCTTCATTTTGAGTTGAACACAAAAATAAAACCTACTTTCAATAAAGAAATAAAAGTTGTATATATTTTTTACAAAGATACTTCTTAATAGTAATATACATATTATTACATTATTAATTATATATTATAATACTATATTATTAATACTAATGTATATATTACTGTTAAGTAGTATCTTTGTTAAAGAATTTTCCCAGCATATTACTGTTATATTTAGAGGAGGACACCCATATTAAATAATTGTATCACTATATGAATTATAATGGCACAAATTAAGATTTAGTTCATCAAACTAAGTCCAGACCAATATTTAACATTTATTATTGTCATGGTTTCTATGTGACACGTCAATCACAGATTCATATACTACCTGATGAGCATTGGGTAAATGCTTAGTCATGGTAGGGATAGTATGACATGGTTCCTGCCCGTAGAATGGAGCCAACAGGGTGTGCACCTCCAGTGGTGTTGATGGGTGCTGTGAGAGTAAAATGTGTATGATAGTGTACAGATTTTCATGTTCCTTCTTTGAGAAATGTCCTCTCTGCCAACGTTAATGACTCCATGGTAATCACAGTAAGCATGAGTCTGGGACAGGCAAGGGTATGTCTAAAATCTCAGCAAAATAGCAGAATGCTGTGACCTGAGGACAGCCCTTAAGACTGTTGCAAAGAACACTGAAAACATGAATTCAAAAATACATGATTCCTCTATGATGCAAAATGTAAAACTGCAATATGAATTGTTTAAGGAGCTTCACCAACCTAAAGGAACAGAGGCAGCTGCACTATGAGCAGTCTTGGCAGAGAGATGTTAAGAAAGGAGATAAAGAGATTTAGCAAGTGGTAAGAACAGGCCAAGATCCCATCCACCTATATTTTTGTTTGTTTGTTTGTTTGTTTGTTTGTTTATGCTTACAAATGGAGGCAAATTACTGAGTTCAAGGTCAGCCTGCTACAGAGGAATTTTAGGTGTATGCCCAGGCATGATGGGAATGATAATTTCCAGGCGGGGTCCCCCCACCCAGCTATCATATTGTTTGTGCTTGTGCTTACTGTTTCTAAGAATCTAGAGGCTAGAGTCTTGGCATGCTAATTCATGGGATAATTAAAAGGAAATCTAGTATAATGACTGAATTGATATGTAAATAAAAAAAACTGATCTTTTGATCTGCAAGAGATTAGCTATTCCAAGAGTTTTTAGAATAGCAAGAGAAAGCTATCTCTAGTAGAACATAAAGAGAGGAGTCTGGAAAGCTGTTTCAATCAGGAAATAGGTCATTAGTTTGGACCCAAGATTTGACTTCCTGTCATTTGTTTCACCACCCCAGACACCCATTCCTCAGAACAACTCTCCAAACCAAGGATGGTCCTTGGCACATTCTTGAATTTATTACTTTATAATTAGATTAACTCCTTGATGAATCCATGATAAGATGGCAATGTTGAGAGTGGGTGATGAGGAAGATAACTGCCTCGTTAGAGGAAGTATATCATAGAGATTATGTTCTAGAATGATGTGCCTTGATCTTTATGTTTCTAGGCTGCAATGGTATGACCAGCTCTGCTCTAACCCAACATCATTGGCACACTACTGTCCCACATCACAGGCCAGAAACTGCAGACACAGAAAATTATAATCTGAAATACTTGAACTAGAAAGCTAAAACAAACCCCAACTTCCTTAAATTATTTCTCTGAAGTGTTAGTCACACTTGCTTTAAAAGTTTCTATTCATATTAATAAAAACTAATAGTAAATCTTTTTTTTTTCTGAATGCAATCTAGTATAACAAAGTTCCTGCTAATAGCAAGAGAAATTAAACTTCTTCTGCCCAGGAATCCAGCCATGATACATTCCTCTCTTTGAGATTATTGTAGAAATAATAGAGGGTAGACAAGCAACACTATTAGAATTATGGCTATTTTTTCTTCTTCGCAGTTATCAGAATTCTAGGGTACTTTTTTTAGATACTATCTCATGTGGCACTAATTATGTCATAAATTGGTCAATAAAAGTAAAGGAATAACAAATGATTTCTCTAGTTTTTTCAAATTTTAAGCTTCTTGAAAACAGAGTATTTTATTCTCAGAGACCAGTGTATGTTGCACAGTTATATTCATTAAATTAAACATTTTAATTCTTTCATTAATGTTCTTAATCTCAGTACGTTTCAAACATGTTAAAGACATTTTATTATATAGGAAATAATAAATTCAGCTATCATTAAACTTGAGGAAAAAATCATTCTTTATATGAGTCTTTTATGGAAAATTTCTGGTTTTCATACATTGGTTGTCTTATATTTCACCCTTAATCATAACTTTAAAATAATCTATTAGGACATCTATCCCCTGAAGATGGCCAGATATGAATTTCTATCCTGTATTCCATGTTATTTTATGAAAGGAAATTTAAAAGAATTATGTTTTCCCCTAGGCTAGATTAAGCAGAAATGAAAGAGATAAAAGAAAAAATCATTATGTAGGTTGGAAGAATAAAGAATGTTTTCCCCTAGAAATTTATACAGTGAAGATATGCTTTTTCTTGTGATGATAAAAGACTAATAGAAGGTAGTAGCATAAGGTAAAATATCTATAAACTAACAAGACAATCAGAATGAACCAGGAGGAAAAGAATTAGGTCTGGTTTTAACCAGTTCAGTTTATATTGTTGACTTATTATCTAACTATATTGATACCAATATAAAATTCAAATATAAATATTCAGAAACTTCAGAATTTTAAGTTCAATAAAATAGTTTCTTATTTGGGGAGGAAGGAATAATGAGTACACAATGGAAATGTCTAAATTAGTCAAGATCTTAGTTTTCTATTCTAAAGTGTGGGCTTAGGACTGAGATTTGGTCCTCAATATGTATCAAAAAGAAAAAGAGACAAGGTGAGGAAGGAAATAAAGGAATTGAATAAACGGAAGAAAAAAAAAGCAGAAGTAATTCTAGAGACAGTTTACAGTGTCAATATAATGGAGCTCGTGGAATCTGAAAGAAGGATTGAGGGACTGGAGAGGACAGGGACTCCACAAAAGGACCAACAGAGTCAACTAATCTGGTCACGGGAGCTCCCAGAGACTGAAGCAGCAACCAAGACCAAGAACAGGCTAGAGCTAAGTCCCCTATGCATATGTAGTAGATATGGTCTTCATACAGGTCTCCCAACAACTGGAACAGGAGCTCTCCCTGAGCCTCTTGCCTCTGTGCTTGCCTGTGGATCCTGTACCTCTAAATGGACAGACAGCCTTATCTGGCCTCAGAGAGAGAGAATTTTCCTAGTCCCTCAGTGACTTGATGTGAAGGGAAGTAGGATTAATGAAGGTGTCACCTAGAAGGACACTTCCACTTTGCAAAAGAGGAGACTTCCCAATGGCTGATATTGATTTGTAAAGTGAATAAATGAATTTTTTAAAAATTGTACTTTCTTACCTGTCCAATTTCAGTAATTATTTAGGGAACACTAATTTTAAATTTCAATGAGTTAATTAACAATTATTGCTTAAATATTAAATTTATTAGACACAATGCTGTTATAAAATTAAATAAAATTCTCTGATTTTCTCTTATCATCATATAAGTTTTATCTTTATTTTAACTACATACTTAAAATGTATCTAGGATTATTAACTAAGTCAAATGCTGGAAAGTTTATTGTAATTTTATATCTTAATTGCTCTCCCTAGACTTCAATATGTCCCTCCTATTTTACAACATAATTCCCCCCCCCACCCACACACACACACACATGATACATGAAGAATCAAAATAAAATGGGGTATTCAGGTCCTAATGGTGCCATCAATTTCACTTATAAGATGAAACTAAGCTAATTATAAAGGGAATCATTTACTAGTGTAAGCAGGAGTATGTAGTAGTCATGAAGAACATCCTTTAAAAACTGAAGAATAATGAGGGATTTGAAATGAAAATTTTAAGAAAACACATTTAAGAAAATGAACAAAACCTAATGAGATTGAAGTGCAACATTTAATAGAATATGTTGGAATGAATTTTTGAGATAATCCATTCAAGTTATTGATGGCTGTATTATAAATTTATACTTTTATTCTAATATTCATGTATTTTATATTGTTTATTATAGGAAAAATCTACATGTTTAATGGATTTATAATAAACTTAGCAAGTACTCACTAATTAACAGACTGATAATTGTTATGTGAAGTTTTGAGATTATAAATTTTATAACTGTAGCAGACCTTAACATAAAACTTATTAGTATAAAATTATATAACTGTATGCTATATTCCTTAAATAAGAAATTAAAACATGATAAATTCAATTTATTGCCACCTTGGCACAACCTAGAGACACCTAAGCAGGAAACCACAACTGAAGAAATTCCTCCTTCAGATTGGCTATGACTAGGTCTGTAAGAGATTCCCTTGATTCATGATTGCTATAGGAAAGCTCAGCTCAGTGTGGGTGTCACCATCACCAGGGAGATAGACTTGGGCTACATAATAAGCTGACAGATGAAGCCAACAAATGGTATTTCTCCCTGGTTCTGCTTCAGTTTCTTGTTTTAGTTCATTCCTTTACTTTCCACAATGATTGATTTTGAGCAGGAATTGTAATCAAAATAGATCCTTTCCTTCTAAGGTGTTTTTGTTCAAAGTGTTGTATCAGGAAAATAACAGAAAGCAAATGAACAGTGAGGTAAGACTATAATAAAAATACAATGTCTAGGCCTTCCATTTTCAGATATCCACATTTATTATGTACAAAACACTTAGATGTGAGGCTAAATAATTTAGCCTTAATTGACCATTCAGGGATTCATCATTTACTTTTTTCCTGTACTTTGAAATTTAGTTGGCCAACAATGATATAATATTTATATAACGAATAACATTGAAAGATATCTTATGGGATCCCAGACTCCACCAAGACTACTCTGCACAGGTGAGCCTGTGGACTACAGAAGCTAACAGCTTCTGGGACAGGCAGGAGCCACAGAGCTTCTGAGGCAGCCCCCTTTTGGGGCTCCAGAGATCCGGGCACCTTCCCTGCCAGAGGATAGGTGTCCTGCCAGACTGGGAGGGCTTTGCCTGAGCATCTGTGGGAGACATTTTGGATCCAGGACTCCACGAGAATACTCTGCACAGGTGAGAGTGTGGTCTACAGATGCTAACAGCTTCTGGGACATGTCCAGTTTCAGGCCTTCATATTCTGCCAGGAGGCTAGTCTGAACGCCAGATATCTGTGCCCCTTCCCTGAAAGAGGAGAGCCTGCCTGCAGAGAGTGCTCTGACCACTGAAACTCAGGAGAGAGCTAGTCTCCCCAGTCAGCTGGTAGAGAATAACAGAATCACGAGAGGAACAAGCTCTCACCAGAGACAACTATAACAACTGACTCCAGAGTTTACCAGATGGCAAAAGACAGATGTAAAAATCTTACTAACAAAAACCAAGACCACTCACCATCATCAGAACCCAGTACTCCCAATGCAGGCAGTCCAGGGCACCCCAACACAACCCGAAAACCTAGACCCAGATTTAAAGGCATATCTCATGATGATGTTAGAAGACATCAAGAAGGTCTTTAATAACTCACTTAAAGAAATATAGAACACTGCTAAAGAGTTGCAAGTTCTTATAGAAAAACAGGAAAACACAACCAAACATGTAGAAGTCCTTAAAGGAAAATAGGAAAACACATCCAAACAGATTATGGAAATGAACAAAACCATACTAGACCTAAAAAGGGAAGTAGACACAATAAAGAAAACCCAAAGTGAGGCAACGCAGGAGATAGAAACCCTAGGAAAGAAATCTGGAACCATAGATGTGAGAATCAGCAACAGAATACAAGAGATGGAAGACATAATCTCAGGTGCAGAAGATTCCATAGAGAACATCAGCATAACCATCAAAGAAAATACAAAATTTAAAAAGATCCTAACTCAAAACATCCAGGAAATTCAGGACACAATGAGAAGACCAAACCTATGGATAATAGGAGTAGATGAGAATGAAGATTTTCAACTCAAAGGACCAGCAAATATCTTCAACAAAATTATAGAAGAAAACTTCCCAAACCTAAAGAAAGAGATGCCCATGAACATACAAGAAGCCTACAGATCTCCAAATAGACTGGACCAGAAAGGAAATGCCTCCGGATACATAATAATCAGAACAACAAATGCACTAAATAAAGATCGAATATTAAAAGCAGTGAGGGAAAAAGGTCAAGTAACATATAAAGGCAAGCCTATCAGAATTACACCAGATGTTTCACCAGAGACTATGAAAGCCAGAAGATCCTGGACAGATGTTATACAGACACTAAGAGAACACAAATGCCAGCCCAGGCTACTTTACCTAGCCAAACTTTCAATGACTGTAGATGGAGAAACCAATGTATTCCACTACTGAACCAAATTCACACATTATACTTTCACCAATACAGCCCTTCAAAGGATAACAACAGAAAGAAAAAAAATACAAGGACTGAAACCATGTCCTAGAAAAAACAAGAAAGTAATCCTTCAACTAACCTAAAAGAATACAGCCATAAGAACAGAATTCCAACGTTAACAACAAAAATAATAGGAAGCAACAATTATTTTTCCTTAATATCTCTTAGTATCAATGGACTCAACTACCCAAAAAAAAGACATAGACTGACAGACTGACTACACAAACAGGACCCAACATTTTGCTGCTTACAGGAAATCCATCTCAGGGACAGACACTACCTCAGAATGAAAGGGTGGAAAAAAATTTTCCAAGGAAATGGTCTGAAGAAACAAGCTGGAGTAGCTATTCTAATATCGAATAAAATCAACTTCCAACCCAAAGTCATCAAAAAAGAAAAGGAGGGGCACTTCATATTCATCAAAGGTACAGTCTTCCAAGAGGAATTCTCAATTCTGAATATCTATGCTTCAAATACAAGGGCAGCCACATTCATTAAAGAAACTTTAGTAAAGCTCCAAGCACACGTTGCACCTCACACAATAATAGTGGGAGATTTCAACATACCACTTTCACCAATGGACAAATCATGGAAACAGAAACTAAAGAGGGACACAGTGAAACTAACAGAAGTTATGAAACAAATGAATCTAACAGATATCTTCAGAACATTTTATCCTAAAACAAAAGGATATACCTTCTTCTCAGCACCCCATGGTACATCTCCAAAAATGACCACATAATTGGCCACAAAACAAGCCTCAAACAGATACAAAAATATTGAAATTGTCCCATGCATCCTATCAGATCACCATGGACTAAGGCTGATCTTCAATAACAACATAAATAATAGAAAGCCAACATTCACATGGAAACTGCACATCACTATTCTCAATGATACCTTGGTCAAGGAAGGAATGAAGAAAGAAATTAAGGACTTTTTAGAGTTTAATGAAAATGAAGCCACAACATACCCAAACTTATGGGACACAATGAAAGCACTTCTAAGAGGAAAACTTGTGAGGAGCCGCCCTCACAGTCGCCATTACAAGATGGCGCTGACATCCGTTGCTCGTAGTAAAATGTGCGCAGGCGTCAGGGTATCGTTCCATTACCTGAGCCCTGCCTTTCTCGTGGCGTTAACTGACTGATAGTGGGCAGCCAATCCCAGTGGTGCACGTCTCCAACCGTTTTTTCGCAGCCTATAAAAGGGAAGGGTTTTCTGCTCTCTGGGTCTCCTCTCCTGAAGCTGATCATCTATCTCTCGAGATGTATTAAAGCTGTACTGCAGAAGGATCCGAGTGGCCTGCGTGTGTTTTGCTGGCGAGACTGTAGCGTGGGTCATCTGGTGCCGGAATCCCGGGAATTAACATCGCAGGCATTGGGGAGAACCCCCGGAGACGGGGCGGATTCAGAACTGCGGGGAAATGGTGAGTTCGGAGAGATATATCTGATCGTGAACCTCTTATCCCTTTTGGTTTCGGTTTTCACCCTAAGAAGGGGCGGTAGAAGCACTAGTCTTGGTTGCTGTACATCGAGGCTGGTGCTGAAATTTGCTATCCATCGAGGCTGGTGCTGAAAATTGCTATCCATCGAGGCTGGTGCTAAAATTTTCTGTCCATCGAGGCTGGTGCTGAAATTCTTATTTTGTCCATCGAGGCTGGTGTTGAAATTTGAGGTGTGGTCAGTCCGACGTAGATAAGCGGCAGCACCGAGGTATCTTGTAAGCCTCCCGTAGATAAGGGAGCAGAGCACCATGTTTACTTTCGGCTTTGCTTAAGGAGTACCATAAGTCGGGCGTAGATCAGCCGCAGGTACTCATTCTATCATGGGCTCTTCACAGTCAGTGATCACCGCATTACAGGCAGTGCTAAACCAACGCGATCTGCAGGTCACCTCCCGTACGCTGCAGAATTTTGTTAAGGAAGTGGATCGCATTGCTCCCTGGTATGCCTGTTCGGGGTCTCTAACTGTAGCCTCATGGAATAAGCTAGGAAGGGACCTTGACCGTAAGCATGAAGAGGGAGACTTACGCCTAGGCACCAAGGCAATTTGGAAGCTGATAAAAAACTGTCTAGAGGATGAAACCTGCCAACCCGCCATTGTGGAGGGACAGGGAACACTAGAAGAGGTTCAGGACAGTATGTCAGAAACCGAACGGAGCGAGAGAATAAGAGCTCAAAAAAAGACACGTCTAAGAAAAAAAGGATCTCCCCAGGATTCAGAAGGAAGGGGAGAGAAAAAGAAGGGCAGTGAAACTGAACCCTCTACTAAGAAAAAGCCTTATACTAATTTTTATCCTATCCATGACTTGGAGGCCTTAGAGATTAATAGTTCAGGGTCCGAAGATCTAGACCCCAGTGAGGAGGCTGAATTAGAGGAGGAGGCAGCAAAATATGAAGAACAAAGATATAACCCTGACCGATGGTCATGATCAGGAAGTAACAAAAAGGGTAGCATATCAGCTACTGTGCCCACAGCGCCACCACTTTATGAATTGCAGGATAGTGCTAAATCTTTTTTTCCTCAGGAAGAGTTAAAAAAGATACAGATGGCATTTCCAGTCTTTGATACTGGGGAGGCGGGGCGTATGCATGCCCCAGTGGACTATAAACAACTTAAAGAACTTGCTGAATCTGTCTGTAACTATGGGGTCAGTGCCAATTTTACTCTGGTTCAGGTTGAGAGATTCACTAATATGGCCATGACCCCGTCATATTGGCAAATGATAGCAAAGGCTACACTCCCTACTATGGGACAATATATGGAATGGAAAGCTCTATGGTATGATGCGGCCCAAAATCAGGCCAGGGTCAATACCACAGCAGTTGATGACAACCAAAGACAATGGACCTTTGAATTGTTGACCGGCCAAGGGCAGTATGCCACCAATCAAATTAACTATCCTTGGGGGGCATACGCCCAGATAGGGGCAGCTGCGGTCAAGGCTTGGAAGGCACTTACAAGAAAAGGGGAGGCTGGGGGTCACCTTACAAAGATTGTTCAGGGCCCAGGAAGCATTCTCTGATTTTGTGGCAAGAATGACTGAGGCTGCAGCCCGGGTCTTTGGCGACCCCTAGCAAGCCATGCCTCTAATTGAACAGCTAATTTATGAGCAAGCCACCCAAGAGTGCAGGGCGGCCATCATGCCAAGAAAAAAAAAGGGGGGGTACAAGACTGCCTTAAGATATGTAGGGAGCTAGGAGGCCCTCTCACCAATGCGGGACTAGCCGCGGCTATATTGCAATCTCAGAGGCGCCCTAATTTCAACAAACAAAAGGCATGTTTCAATTGTGGGAAAGCTGGACATTTGAAAAGAGATTGCCCTGTACTTGAACGTGCAAGAGGAGCTGTTCTCTGCTCCCGCTGCAGAAAGGGCTATCACAAGGCTAGTGAATGCCGCTCTCTCAGAGATATAAAAGGCAGACTCCTGCCCCTGATAGGTGAAGTTAATCCCTCACAGTCAAAAAACGGGGTGCTGGGCCCCCGATCCCAGGGCCCTCACAAATATGGGAACCGTTTTGTCAGAAGCCAGAGCAGGACAGAGGAGATAACACCCGACGAGTTACAGGAGTGGACTTGCACGCCACCTCCAATTTTTTACTCATGCCCCAAATGAATGTGCAACCAATCCCTGTTAAGTCTCCTGGACCCTTACCCCCTCGGACTATGGGTCTCATTGTTGGGCGAGGATCTCTCACTTTACAAGGCCTTGTGGTTCATCCTGGAGTAGTGGACCACCAACACCTGCAAGACATTCAAGTCCTTTGCTCCTGCCCCCAAGGTATTTTTTCCATTAGCCCAGGAGATAGAATTGCACAATTAATATTCTTGCCCAGCCCTGATAAGGATGAAGATAACATAAAAGAATGGAGAGGTATGGGTTCTTCTGGCCCCGATTCAGCCTATCTAGTTATGCCTTTGAATGCCAGGCCTACTCTACATCTTTTTATTAATGACAAAGATTTTGAGGGGATTATGGACACCAGGGCAGATAAGAGTATCATTTCATCTTACTGGTGGCCCAAGAGCTGGCCTGTTACAAAATCTTCTCATTCTTTACAAGGCCTGGGTTATCAATCTTGCCCAGAGATTAGTTCATCCACCCTGACATGGCAAACCTCAGAAGGACAGAGGGGCCTATTTACTCCATATGTGCTCCCGCTGCCGATAAACCTATGGGGCAGAGATGTGCTTTCTGAGATGAGAATCACATTAACCAATGAATACTCAGTTCAGTCGACTAATATTATGAAGAAGATGGGGTACACAAAGGGAAAGGTATTGGGAAGCAAAGAACAAGGTAGACTTGAGCCTGTCTCCCACAACAGTAACCCAGGTAGACGGGGCTTGGGTTTTTCCTAGGGGCCGTTGGGGTTACAAGACCCATCCCCTGGGTAACAGAGGAACCCGTGTGGGTCTCCCAATGGCCGTTATCCTCTGAAAAATTGGAGGCAGTCAACAAGCTAGTTACAGAACAGGTGCAGCTCGGACATTTGGAACCTTCCACGTCCCCGTGGAATACTCCAATTTTTGCCATAAAAAAGAAATCGGGCAAATGGAGGTTACTTCATGACCTTCGAGCAATTAATGCACAAAGGAACCTTTTCGGCTCAATCCAGCGGGGTTTACCTCTGTTATCTGCCCTGCCTAAGCAATGGAAAATTGTCATTTTAGACATAAAAGACTGTTTCTTTTCCATCCCTTTATGTCACCAAGATCGACCAAGATTTGCTTTTACAATTCCAGCCCTTAATCATATGGAGCCTGATAAGAGGTTCCAGTGGAAAGCCCTCCCTCAGGGCATGGAAAATAGCCCCACTATGTGCCAGCTTTTTGTACAGGCAGCATTAGAACCTGTGAGACAATATTTTCCCTCCTTACTGTTATTACATTATATGGATGATATTCTTCTGTGCCATAAAGATATGATGCTTTTACAAAAATCCTATTCATTTTTGATAAAAATGTTAAACCAATGGGGACTGCAGATAGCTGCAGAAAAGGTTCAGATTTCGGAAGTGGGTTCCTTTCTGGGAACCATTATTTTCCCAGATAAGATACTTCCTCAAAAATTGGAAATTCGCAGAGATCATTTACATACTCTTAATGATTTTCAAAAGTTATTGGGGAGTATAAATTGGCTTAGGACTTTTTTAAAGATTTCCTCTGCCGAGCTTAAACCTTTATTTGATATTTTAAAGGGGGATTCACATATCTCCTCCCCCAGAGCCCTTACTCCTGCGGCTAATAAAGCCTTGCAAGTAGTAGAGAATGCCTTACAAAATGCCCAGTTACAGCGTATTGAGGAATCACAACCTTTCAACTTGTGTGTCTTTAAGACAGCTCAGTTACCAACTGCTGCATTGTGGCAAGATGGACCATTATTATGGATCCATCCCAATGCTTCTCCAGCAAGAGTAATTGATTGGTATCCTAATGCCGTTGCGCAACTTGCGCTTCGTGGCTTAAAAGCAGCAGTCACTCATTTTGGACAAGATCCTAAATTGCTAATTGTTCCCTATACTGCCACACAAGTTCAGGTCCTTGCAGCTACATGTGATGACTGGGCAGTATTAGTCACCTCCTTTTCAGGACAAATTGACAATCATTATCCTAGACATCCAATTTTACAATTTGCCCTGAATCAGGCCATAGTGTTTCCACAGGTGACAGCAAAAAATCCGCTTCCAGAAGGAATCATAGTGTATACAGATGGGTCAAAAACTGGTGTAGGTGCTTATGTGATCAATAACAAAATAGTGTCTAAACAATATAATGAAACTTCACCTCAGATTGTGGAGTGTTTGGTGGTTTTGGAGGTCCTTAAGGCCTTCCCGGGACCGCTTAACACTGTGTCAGATTCCTCCTATGTGGTCAATGCAGTTAACCTTCTAGAGGCTGCTGGGGTAATAAAATCATCCAGTAAAGTCGCTGATATTTTTCAAAAAATACAGGCTGTTTTATTACATAGGAGATTTCCTGTTTATATCACCCATGTTAGAGCACATTCAGGTCTCCCTGGGCCCATATCCAGAGGCAATGATCTCGCAGACCAAGCCACCAGGGTTGTGGCTGCTGCCCTTTCATCCCAAGTGGATGCTGCAAGAAATTTTCACAAACAATTCCATGTGACGGCTGAAACCTTGCGCCGTCGCTTTGCATTGACCAGAAAGGAGGCTAGGGAAATAGTTACTCTGTGTCAAAACTGTTGCCAGTTCTTGCCAGTGCCACATGTGGGGGTTAACCCACGGGGAATTCAACCGCTACAAGTCTGGCAGATGGATGTAACACACATTTCCTCCTGTAGGAGGCTTCAATACCTGCATGTTTCTGTGGATACTTGTTCTGGTATTATTTTTGCCTCGCCTCTTACGGGGGAAAAGGCCTCACATGTAATTCAACATTGCCTTGAAGCCTGGAGTGCTTGGGGTCAACCCAAAATTCTTAAAACAGATAATGGACCGGCCTACACCTCTCAAAAATTTCGACAGTTCTGTCGCCAGATGAATGTAACTCATTTAACTGGTTTGCCATACAACCCTCAGGGACAAGGCATTGTGGAACGTGCCCACCGCACTCTTAAATCTTACCTAATCAAACAGAAAGGGGGAGTCGACAAGGCTCTGCCCTTAACACCGAGAGTGGCCGTCTCTATGGCACTCTTTACTATTAATTTTTTGAATCTTGATGAACAAGGCCGCACTGCGGCTGATCGTCACTGTTCGGAACCAAACAGACCTAGAGAAATGATCAAATGGAAGGATGTCTTAACCGGAAAATGGAGAGGCCCGGATCCTATTTTAATAAGATCCAGGGGAGCTATTTGTGTTTTTCCACAGGAAGAAGACAATCCTCTTTGGGTTCCAGAACGCCTCACCCGAAGGATCTCCCCTTCAGAAGATGTGGACAAAAGAGGGAACACTGAAACAACGATGGATACTGACCCTTCTACCGGAGATCCTGGTTCCTAGTATATCAGGGGTATTGCGTTGGGTATTATGTCCACCTTTCCCTGCCCATGCCTGTCATGCACAGTGCATAAATGAGCAGTTTAAGCTTATTTAAAGAAAAGAGAGATTTTAGAATCTCTGCTATTATAGTTGGCTTGGTAGCAACAGCAGCAATAGCTGCCTCTATCACGGCTTCGGCCCTTGCCTTGTCTGCTACGGTTCAGACAACGCAAACCATCAATGACCTTTCGGCAAGAGTGACATCGGCCCTGGACAGGCAGGCCATGGCCAACTCCCAGATATAGGGAGGCCTCATGTTGGTAAACCAACGGATCGATCTGGTCCAAGAACAGGTGGATATCCTGTGGCAAATGGCTTAGCTGAGTTGCGAACATAAGCTGCCTAGCCTCGGTATCACCTCAGTACAATTTGAGAATTTTATAAGAGGAACTAACCTGTCAAAGGCTTTGTTTCATTATTTGTTACAGAATTGGACCATAGAATTTGAACAGACACTCCGGGAGCTGAGGATCGCTGTCTTACAAGTCAATTCGACACTTCTTGACCTGTCATTGACAGAAGGACCTGGATTTCTGCAGCATTCTCCTACTTCAAGGAATGGATGGGGGTGGATTTGTTTGGAGTGGCTGTGTGCGGTGCAGTACTGCTCCTACTATGGATGATCTGCAAACTTAAAGCCCAAACAAGGAGGGACAGGATGGTAGTAACCAGGCGCTTGTTGCTTTGGAGCATGGTGCCTCCCCTGATATATGATTATCTATACTTAAGCAATAGGTCGCTGGCCGCTCAGCTCTTGCACCCCACGAGGCTAGTCTCATTGCACGGGATAGAGTGAGTGTGCTTCAGCAGCCTGGGAGAGTTGTACGGCTAAGCACTGCAGTAGAAAGGCTCTGCGGCATAAGATGAGCCTATTCTAGGGAGACATGTCATCTTGTATGAAGGTTGAGTGTCCAAGTGTACTTCCCCCAGGAAAAAAAGACACAGGAGCAGACCAAAACCCCTCCGGGTGACGAGCCTGGGAGGAGGTTTTGTGTAAGGCCCCTATGCTTGCACACTGGGGACTTGACCTCTATCTTCACTCTAAGTACTGGGTGGCCTGTTGCTTCTAAAATAAAAGAAAAGGGGGAGATGTGAGGAGCCGCCCTCACAGTCGCCATTACAAGATGGCGCTGACATCCATTGCTCGTAGTAAAATGTGCGAAGGCATCAGGGTATCGTTCCATTACCTGAGCCCTGCATTTCTCGTGGCGTTAACTGACTGATAGTGGGCAGCCAATCCCAGTGGTGCACGTCTCCAACCATTTTTTCGCAGCCTATAAAAGGGAAGGGTTTTCTGCTCTCTGGGTCTCCTCTCCTGAAGCTGATCATCTATCTCTTGAGATGTATTAAAGCTGTACTGCAGAAGGATCTGAGTGGCCTGCGTGTGTTTTGCTACGAGCAAAAAAACAAGCCTCAAACAGATACAAAAATATTGAAATTGTCCCATGCATCCTATCAGATCACCATGCACTAAGGCTGATCTTCAATAACAACATAAATAATAGAAAGCCAACATTCACATGGAAACTGAACATCACTCTTCTCAATGATACCTTGGTCAAGGAAGGAATGAAGAAAGAAATTAAGGACTTTTTAGAGTTTAATGAAAATGAAGCCACAACATACCCAAACTTATGGGACACAATGAAAGCACTTCTAAGAGGAAAACTCATAGCTCTGAGTGCCTCCAAAAAGAAACTAGAGAGAGCACACACTAGCAGCTTGACAACACACCTAAATGCTCTAGAACAAAAGAACGCAAATTCACCCAAGAGGAGTAGACAGCAGAAAATAATCAAACTCAGGGGCAAAATTAACCAAGTGGAAACAAGAAGAACTATTCAAAGGATCAACCAAATGAGGAGCTGGTTCTTTGAGAAAATCAACAAGATAGATAAACCCTTAGCCAGACTCATTAGAGGGCACAGGGAAAGCATCCTAATTAACAAAATCAGGAATGAAATGGGAGACATAACAACAGATCTTGAAGAAATCCAAAACACCATCAGATCCTTCTACAAAAGGCTATACTTAACAAAACTGGAGAACCTGGATGAAATGGACAAGTTTCTGGACAGATACCAGGTACCAAAGTTAAATCAAGATCAGGTTAATGATCTAAACAGTCTTATATCCCCTAAAGTAATAGAAGCAGTCATTAATAGTCTCCCAACCAAAGAGCCCAGGACCAGATGGGTTTAGTGCAGAGTTCTATCAGACCTTCAACGAAGATCGAATTCCAGTTCTTCACAAACTATTCCACAAAATAGAAACAGAAGGTACTCTACCCAACTCATTCTATGAAGCCACAGTTACTCTGATACCTAAACCACAAAAAGACCCAACAAAGATAGAGAACTTCAGACCAATTTCCCTTATGAATATAGATGCAAAAATCATCAATAAAGTTCTGCCTAACCGAATCCAAGAACACATCAAAACAATCATTCATCCTGACCAAGAAAGGTTTCATCCCAGGGATGCAGGGATGGTTGAATATATGGAAATCCATCAACGTAATCCAGTATATAAACAAACTCAAAGACAAAAACCAGATGATCATTGCCTTAGATTCTGAGAATGCATCTGACAAAATCCAACACCCATTCATGATAAAAGTATTAGAAGATCAGGAATGCAAGGCCCATACCTAAACATGATAAAAGCAATCTACAGCAAACCAGTAGCCAACATCAAAGTAAATAGTGAGAAACTGGAAGCAATCTAAAATCAGGGACTAGAAAAGGCTGCCCACATTCTCCTTACCTATTCAACATTGTACTTGAAGTCCTAGCCAGAGCAATTAGACAACAAAAGGAGATCAAGGGGATACAAATTGGAAAGGAAGAAGTCAAAATATCACTTTTTGCAGATGATAAGATAATATATATAAGTGACCCTAAAAATTCCACCAGAGAATTCCTAAACCTGATAAACAGCTTCAATGAAGTAGCTGGATATAAAATTAACTCACACAAGTCAATGGCCTTTCTGTACACAAAGGATAAACAGGCTGAGAAAGAAATTAGGGAAACAACACCTTTCTAAATAGTCACAAATAATATAAAATACCTTGGCGTAACTCTAACAAAGAAAGTGAAAGATATGTATGATAAAATCTTCAAGTCTCTGAAGAAAGAAATTAAAGATGATCTCAGAAAATGGAAAGATCTCCCATGCTTATGGATTGGTAGGATCAATATAGTAAAAATGGCTATCTTACCCAAAGCAATCTATAGATTCAGTGCAATCCCCATCAAAATTCCAACTCAATTCTTCAACGAATTAGAAAGGGCAATCTGCAAATTTATCTGGAATAACAAAAAACCTAGGATAGCAAAAACTCTTCTCAAGGATAAAAGAACCTCTGGTGGAATCATCATCCCTGACCTAAAGCTGTACTACAGAGCAATCCTGATAAAAACTGCATGGTACTGGTATAGCAACAGACAAGTAGAGCAATGGAATAGAATTGAAGACCCAGAAATGAACCCACACACCTATGGTCACTTTATCTTTGACTAGGAAGCAAAAAGCATCCAGTGGATAAAAGACTGCATTTTCAACAAATGGTGCTGGCACTACTGGTGGTTATCATGTAGATGCATGCAAATTGATCCATTCCTATCTCCTTGTACTAAGGTCAAGTCTAAGTGGATTAAGGAACTCCACATAAAACCTGAGACACTGAAACTTACAAATGAGAAAGTAGGGAAAAGCCTCGAATATATGGGAAGAGGAGGAAAATTCCTAAATAGAATAGCAATGGCTTGTGTTGTATGATCGAAAATTGACAAATAGGACCTCATAAAATTGCAAAGCTTCTGCAAGGCAAAAGACACTGTCAATAAGGCAAAATCCTTACCTATCCTAAATCAGATAGGGGACTAATATCCAATATATATAAAGAACTCAAGAAGGTAGACTCCAGAAAATCAAATAACCCCATTAAAAATGGGGCTCAGAGCTAAACAAATAATTCTCACCTGAGGAATACCGAATGGCTGAGAATCACCTGAAAAAATGTTCAACATCCTTAATCATTTGATTTGCAGAGAAATGCAAATCAAAACAACCCTGAAATTTCACCTCACACCAGTCAGAATGGCTAAGATCAAAAATTCAGGTGACAGCAGATGCTGGCGAGGATGTGGAGAAATAGGAACATTCCTCCATTGTTGGTGGGATTGCAAGCTTGTACAACCACTCTGGAAATCAGTCTGGCAGTTCCTTAGAAAAGTGAACATAGTACTACCGGAGGATCCAGCAATACCTCTCCTGGGCATATATCCAGAAGATATCCCAACAGGTAAGAAGGACACATGCTCCACTATGTTCATAGCAGCCTTATTTATAATAGCCAGTAGCTGGAAAGAACCCAGATGCCCCTCAACAGAGGAATGGATACAGAAAACTTGGTACATTTACACAATGGAGTACTACTGAGCTATTAAAAGGAATAAATTTATGAAATTCCTAGGCAAATGGATGGACCTGGAGGGCATCAACCTGAGTGAGGTAACCAATCACAAAAGAACTCACACAATATGTACTCACTGATAAGTGGATATTAGCCCAGAAACTTAGAATACCCAAGATATACGATACAACACATGAAACTCAAGAAGAATGAAGACCAAAGTGTGGACACTTTGTCCCTTCTTAGAATTGGGAACAAAACACCCATGGAAGGAGTTACAGAGACAAAGTTTGGAGCTGTGAAGAAAGGATGGACCATCTAGAGACTACCATATCTGGGGATCCATCCCATAATCAGCTTCCAAACGCTGACACCATTGCATACACTAGCATGATTTTGCTGAAAGGACCCTGATATAGCTGTCTCTTGTGAGACTATGCCGGGGCCTAGCAAACACAGAAGTGGATGCTCACAGTCAGCTATTGGATGGATCACATGGCCCCCAATGGAGGAGCTAGATAAAGTACCCAAGGAGCTAAAGGGGTTTGCAACCCTATAGGTGGAACAACAATATGAACTACACAGTTCTCCCCAGAGCTCGTGTCTCTAGCTGCATGAATCATTAGTTGGCCTAGTCAGCCATCAGTGGAAAGAGAGGCCCATTGGTCGTGCAAACTTTATATGCCTCAGTACAGGGGAATGCCAGGGCCAAGAAGTGGGAGTGGGTGGGTGGGCGAGTTGGTGGGGGAGCGTGTGGGGGACTTTTGGGATAGCATTGGAAATGTAATTGAAATAAATACCTAATTTAAAAAAACGATATTTTATGAGTATCTTTATCTGACATAAATATCCTCTTTTGTCTTTTAAAGATTGGCTTCATATTTAAGAATAAATGTGCACTTTTTCTGGGGCATGAACTCTGACATATTATTATATGATACCATCCGCAATAATATCTACAAACCATTATTTCTCACCTTCTCCTATGAGAAGAAGTACCACCTTGGATACCACCTCACCCTGAAACATCAAGTATAGCAAGACTAAGCTCAGCATCCTCTCTTGTCGAGGCCCAACCAGACAGTCCAGCTAGAAGAAAGGGATCCAATGTCGGGCAACAGTCAGAGGCATCCCCTACTCCATTTGTTAGTGGACCCACAAGAAGACCAAGCTGCACACCTGTGACAAATATGTAGGGGTCTAGGTCCAACCCCTGCATACTTTTTGATTGATGGTTAAGTCTATGTGAGCCCCCATGGGCCGAGTTTAGTTGACTTTCTAAGGTTTCTAGTGGTGTCTTTAGCCCTCCCACTAGCTCAATCCCCTACCCAGTTCTTAAAGAACTTCCTGAGGTCAGCTTGATGTTTGCCTGTAGGTCTGTTTCTATCCTCTACTGGATGAAGCCTCTCAATAGACGTTTATGCTAGGCTCCTGTCTGCAAGAAAATGTTTGCTATAATTCATCCTGTTTCATATTTAAAACAATTTGAATATACAATATGTTTAAGTCTGTGTTAGTATACTATATCCATATAAAACACTTTCTTTTATAATGATTTGACCAACTAATTGCAAAAAATACTTATAAGCTAAGTGTTATTGGACATATTCACAGGGCAGTTGCAATTTCTTTAAATTTACTGGGAACCATGAAAAATTACTTTCTAGTGACAGTTCACTAAGCATTTAAAAGAAAGAGAATTTAAGCTGTCTACTTCAATTCAGCTAACAATTTCAGAAGCTTAAAATATAATATTTCTAACTCAATAAAAACCACAGTTGTGTACAGATCTATTAATAGTATTAAAAACAGTATTTTTAACTACCAGCTAACCTCCTTATAAATATGCTACATTTGCAAGATGATATAAGTTCTACAAAACCCATATTGTCTGACTATTTTTAAATTACTCTCATTTTCTTATTTAACGATATAAGTATCAAAATATAGTTACCTGGAAGCATTTATTTTCTTGTATAGCATCTCAGATATCCTGTTTAAATACTGAAATCACCAGGTCACTCATGGCAAGATTAGTATTTATCCTTACATACTTTTGCAACTATGTCTCCTGTTCTTTACCTACATTCTAACTCAATTGTTTTGTCTCTATGCTAAATTCTAGTTCTAGCCTTTGAAATAACTTTGTATTCCTTTATTAGCATTTCATCTTTGTATCTCTTTCCTCCTGCTCAGTATCTTCTGTTTTTCTATTTTTACTTTAACTAGTTGTTATATATTAAAACCTGGTAATCAAGGAGCCTCAGGAATACTAGACAATAACTCTAGCACCAAGTCTTATTCATAGCTCATTCTCTCTTTTCACTTTGGGAATGAAGCTCTACTTAAGGTCTTACTTACTATTTAAATACTGAAACATTTCCATATATAATTTATGAGTTAAACATTATTTATATTATAATTATGTTATGTTTATAATTATATAAATTAGCTTTCTTAAATCTAAATGTACATATCTACTTGCTCAAAGAATGATACAAACTTGAAACTCTTGTGTTCAAATGTGAACAAATCTTTATACCGCTTCACTCATTGCCAATTCCTGTTACTATTAAATTAATGTTACTCTTTAATTAACAAATATTAATTTTATATAATAATGTACCTTCATACAGACTATTATAATATGTTAGACTATTGTAATGAGAATTTTAGTTCAGGTTGAATCTTAATTCATACTTAAACATAAATATATCTTTATTAATAAATATATTCATAAAATCAAAGAGCTTTTCCAATGAGAAATAAGTTTGTTTAACCTTGTGTTTTAAAACTACATGCTCTGAGACACAGGAGTTTTTGGAAATCATTTTCATATCCTGTTTTTTGCCGAAGCATTTTCTGTGAAAAAAAAAATTCCTGAGATGATTGAGAAGTGGTACAAGTCAGCAAAAGGTTAGATGAATAAAGTGGATGAGGCAAAACTTCATGCCACAATACTTTTATGTTTTTCAGTACTGGTCTCAGGAACTCTCATGGAGAATGAAACCCTTTCTCCTGGTAATACCAGCTGCATATGCTACAGTGCTCAAAGAATCACACTAAATTTCTGAGCAAGTCAGTGGCTTCCCATTCAATGGCTTCTGTAGCATTCAGAAAGCAGCAGTGGAATCAAATTGTCAGCAAACCACCCAGCAAAGACCAGAATCTTTGGAAAGTGCTTTGGAGCTTCTTCCTGGCCTAACTATTAAACTGGACATTACCTTTTGTTATATTGAATCCACTTTTCCTTTTACCTCAAAGTCCTATTGAGAAATGACTATTGTTGCATAGAATAAGAGAAAAAACACAGAGACCTAGGGTAGAACCAAATGACTAGAAAAAAAATCAATGAAATTATTTTTAATGATATTATATTATATTTATATATTGGTCCCATGTCTTGTTATCATCAGAACAACTTTCTTGGGCAGCAGATGGGAGAAGATACAAAAATTCACAGCCAAATGTTATGTAAAGACAGCATTGAATCACACTTGAGTAGGGTGCCTTCTTTTGGCACTTGGAAACCTCAGAGAAGAGGAACAAAAAAGACTGAAGGAGTCAGAGAGGATGGAGGACACCAAGAGAACATCTTACTTGACAGATTAAGCAGGAACATAGGGGCTCACAGAGACTGAAGAGGCAAGCATGGGGCCTAAAATAGTCTTCATGAGGTCACATAGGTTATATGCATTAACCTAGTGTTTTATGGGCCTCCTAACAATGGGCCTGGGGCTGTCTGACTCCTTTGCTTATTCTTGGGACATTTTCCTTCCTATCAGGTTATATTTTCCAGCCTTGACATGAAAGTTTGGGTATTGTCTTATCGTGTCTTCTTTTGTTCTGTTTAGCTGTCATTTTTTTCAAGGCCTGCTCTGTTTTGGACAGGGAAAGGAATGAGTCTGGGGGTGGGGAGAGGATGTGGGAAAACTCTGGGAGGCTTCGAGGGAGAAAAAAAACTGTGTTTGGGATGTATTATATGAAAGAAGAATCTATTTTTGAATTCTAAAAAATTCTAATACTTTAGTACTAATATATTTCTCAAAAAATGTTAAAATTTGCTTTTAGTCTCAGATTTCAATATCTATAAAATATTACTACAATGCTATATAAATATAAAACAATAACTTATTAGCAAAAAAGTGAAAATGCATACAAATATAACATAATTACATTAAGAATATATTCCAATATCAAATGACAAATTTCAACAATGAGCAAACTGCAGTTACTATTGTTGAACCTATTTCACATTTATTTCTAGCACATTCACCTCCATTACCTTCTTACCCTCTCCCCTCATCCTCCTCCTCTTATCATTCCTCGTCTTTATTAGTCCTTCTTCTACTTTCATGTCTTGTATTCTGTTTTGAGATTCAGTAACTCTTATTAAGCTTTCTTTTGAGAGGATTTATAAAGATCCATACAGGCACTGGGTCAGTGATTATATTAGTAAAGAAAATGTCTTCCTCCCCCAATTAACCATTAACTGCATATAAATCCCCAAGGTGTGGTGCAGTGTTAGACTGTCCCCTATCTACAGCAGGATGTTGACATATTTAATGTAGCATATATTTGTTCAGGTAATCATAGCTACTACATTCAAAAGTGCAAATAGGTATGTCATGTACTGTGTTCTCAGATACTTGAATTATTACAAAGATTTTTCTTCCTTTTGTTCCTTCTTTGATTTTCTTGTTTGTTCATTTTTGCAAATCATAGTTTCTCTGTGAAGCCCTGGCTTGTCTCAAACTCAGAACCTACCTCTGCCTGTGGGGTGTTGGGATTAAAGCCATGTGCCACAACCACGTGGCATAGATTCACTTTTCTTACTAACACTTTTTTCTTTTGTATGACTTTATCAAATCATTATATATATATATATATATTTTAAGATAATACATGATTAGGGACATAGTCATAATGTCTTTAAACCTTTTTTCTCAACAGCTGTTTGAGATGTGTGGCCCCATGAAAAATATTGCAAATTCCTCATTTAATACTTTACTTACAAAACTCAGGAATAAGAGAATGCTCAAGCTAAATGAATTCACTGTTCCAATTATATGCAAAGAATTTTCTTAACTTTTTTTTCACTATCCCTACCATATTGACTTGTGCTTGCACAGCATTCATCCTAGAGCAATAAAATCTAGGACAGGGTGACAGGAAGCCTCAACATAATTGGCAATATGTCAGCAGTTTTCTGGTTGACATGCAATGACGGACTTGGCAGCAAGAAGAGAACATGGGAAAATCTGACCCAGCAGCATGCACAGTGGCATACAGATGATTAATTGTATGAGCTTGCCATAATTCCCAGAATAAATCATTTTCTCAAATTAGCCTGCCATATTTTCAAAATTCAAAATTTATTTATTAAAATATAAATAACTAGTATTCAACTGAATATAAATGATATGTACCTGTTTTGATGCTTCTTCACTTAATTTGAAGAAGATAGAAGTTAATTCCAGTATTTACTTCTAAGATTTATCTGAGGTTGGGTTGTTCATAATGAACAGATGTTTATTTGGTTTATGATTTTTGTAAATGAACGAACAACACTGCACTGGTGTCTGCTAGAGCTTCTCAGGGGATCCCAGCGTGAAAAAGTGTATGACTTCAAAGATGTGGTGGAGTTGTCAAGTTGTTTATATCAACCTATTATCACAAAAACGAATCTAGTATCATTAGAGTAAGAAATTCACTCTTGTGAAAGGAGCATTACCCCTCCCCAAGTCCCAATATATTACAATAGGAATGTGTTAGGAACAAAATCTTTTAAAACAGTAACATATAACAACATAAAAATGGTTTAGTTAGTTAGTTAGTTTGCTTTTCCTACTGCAGGAGCAAATGAGTGACTACTGCCTATTTCTCTACTGATGACCAATAATTGCTGGCTGTTTCATTGGCCAAAGGCATTAGTGTCATGAACAGAGCATGTCAATAGGGACTTTATTGTCACTAATTATATATTATTAATTTTTTTCTTTTTTTAAATTACATATTTGCATCGCAAATGCTGCCCCACCTCCCAATGTACTCTCCCAGGGTTCCTCCTCTGATCCCTCCTCTCTTTTCACTCTGAGAGGATGACACACACCCGTGGGAATCCATCTGTTCCAGTGTAACAAATATCAGCAGGATTAGGGGCATCCTCTCTACTGAGGCCAGAGAAGGCAGCCTTCTCCTGCATAAGTGCCTCCGGCCTCAGACTAGCCTTTTGGTTGGTAGCTCAGTCTCTTGGAGCTCCCAGAGATCTAGGTTAGTTGGCAATGTTGGTCTTCCTGTGGACATGCCATTGCTTTCAGGGCCTTTGATTTTTTTCCCTAACTCTTCTGGAGAGGTCCTAGAGATGATCAACAATTTCTGCAAAGTGGCTGGCTAGATATAAAATTAACTCAAAGAAATCCGTAGCCATCCTTCATGGAAATGATAAACAGGATGAGAAAGAAATTAGGGAAATAACACCCTTTATAATAGCCACAAATTATATAAAAAAATATCTTGGGGTAACTCTAACTAAACAAGTGAAAGATTTGTATGACAAGTACTTCAAGTCCCTGAAGAAAGAAATTGAGGAAGACCTCAAAATATGGAAATACCTCCCATGCTAATGGATTGGTAGGATTAACATAGTAAAAATGGCCATCTTCCCAAAAGCAATCTACAGGTGCAATGCAATTCCCATAAAAATTTCAACACAATTTTTATAGATCTTAAAAGAACAATTCTTAACTTCATATTAGAAAAATGAAAAAAAAAAAAAAAAAAAAAACCTGGGATAAGCCAAAACAATCCTGAAAAATAAAGGAAACTCTGGAGGCATCACCATCCCTACAAACTGTCCTACAAAACAATAGTGATATACATACATATATATATATATATGTGTGTGTGTGTGTGTGTGTGTGTGTGTGTGTGTGCATGTATAAGATAGATAGATATAGATATATAGATATAGATGATATAGATATATAGAGAGATATAGATATTTAAAAAAACCTTACTGCACACTATTGGTATAGAACAAACAAGCTGATCAATGGAATCAAACTAAAGACCCAGATATACACCCTCACACCTAAGGACACTTGATTTTTTTACAAATATGCCAAAACCACACGATGGAAAAAAGAAAGCATCTTCAACAAATATTGCTGGTCTAACTAGGTATCTGTGTAGGTGTAGGGGGCAGTTCTGATACTTTGATTTAATAGGGGATCTTTGAGTACTTATGCTGAAGGTGCAGTTTCTCAATTGGTTCCTGATCCATCAATAAAATGTCAGCCAATGGCTGGTTGGAAAAGGCGGGACCTCTAGGTTTCCTCAAGTTGGAAAGAGATGTAGGAAGTTTTGTTCCACTGTTCTTGAAGGAAGAGGGAGCTACCAGAGATGTAAGAACTAGGAGAAGTGGCCATTGGCCACTTACCCTCCTGGGCCTGGGCTAGCAGAGAAAGATTTGGGTATGTCCAGTCATTGCTACATTGCTAGCCAAAGCATTGTGAGAATAACTGGTGTGTGTGTGTGTGTGTGTGTGTGTGTGTGTGTGTGTGTGTGTGTGTGTGTGTGTGTGTGTTTATGTGTGTGTTTCTTCAAGCCTTAGATCTGAGATAATTCCTGGGCTGGTGTGAGGGTGCTACCCTCCGAGAACACAAGGCAGAGTAGCAAAAGCTACATGCAACATGTCTGCATGGAGAAGAATGCAAACTGGCCCATATTTATTAACCTGCACACAGCTTAAGTCCAAGAAGATCAACATCCTCAAGATAAAACTGGATATGTTAAATCAAATAGAACAGAAAATAGGAAATAGTTTTGAACCCATTGACATAGGACATTTTCTTGATCAAAACTCCAGTGGCTAAGGATCTTGTGTTTTTCTAACCATCTTTAAATCTACCTAGGACTGCTATGCCATTCCCTCAGAAATTATTTGATATTTTCTCTCTCTCTCTCTCTCTCTCTCTCTCTCTCTCTCTCTCTCTCTCTCTCTCTCTCTGTCTCTCTCTGTCTCTCTCCCCCCCCGTCTGTTTTATCATATGCCTGTGAGAAATTAATTGCCCTTGTGAGCCTCCTTGAGCCCATGGACAGTCATTTAATTATTGAAATTAATGTGTGTAGGGAGCAGATATTATGTTAATAACTATAACCTGTCAACTTTTTAGTGAAAAATTAAATTATTGCATCAACAATTTAAATGTGTCTGTTCTTATTTTACTCTATTTTCCCCCAAACTATCTGAGGTATTTTCTTGATTTTAGTTTCCAGTCATTCTATTGAACTTTGACTTCAATTGCAACATATTTAATTTTAATAATCTCAATCATAAAATATTTTCCATATACTTTGTTTTGTACTACAGTAATAATACATCTGCATTCTACTGTGCATGCTACTGGGTCAGATTTTCCCATGTTCTCTTATTGCTGCCAAGTCCATCATTACATGTCAACCAGAAAACTGCTGACATATTATATATATATATATATATGTATATATATATATATGTATATATATATATATATATATATATTATATACACATGGCATTAGGATAGAGTGAGAGAGAGTTGGAACAACTTTCAGGACATATGTTGTGATATATATAATTTGAATGTATAATGCATAGGTCAGTGGTGAGTGTGTGTGTGTATGTGTATGTGTACATGCACAGGTTTATATATGAATGTGAGGACAGCTTCAATGTGGTTTTGCTTTCCACCAGGTTTCAGGGGTCTGGGAACTTCACTGGACAGAGAAACATGGAACTTCATTTACCCTATGCTGTCATTGGTTTGCTCATCTTGTGGGTGGTAGAATGCAGCTTAAGCTGGTGGGACCTTAGCCCAGGTTAAAAACAGATCAGGCTGAGGCTGAAGATCTAGGGGTTCCCAAACCCGTGAACATCCAGATGTTGCTCAAAATCATGAGTAGGAGTCAGAACAGAGGGATCCTCACTCCTGAGAAGATTAGCCAAGGTACATGGGGAGGGGGAACTTTGGCTTAGCTATGGGGGTGAATGTCTGGGAGTGTGCCTTCTGTGGGAGACTTAGGCAGCTCAGCTCTGAGGATGAAGGCTTCCTCTAAGCTCCCCACAGTGGTTCTTGATGAAAGAAACAGTCCTGGCTTGTCCATACTGCTTATTCATTGTTCCTCATGAAAAATGGGTGCATATTCCTTCCTCCGGGTAGACCAGAAATTAGATATGTTTTGTAGGAAGGAGTGTGTGGCAGAGAAAGCTTGTTGGCTAAACTCTCAGTGCACATCTAGGTACCTCATTAGCTAGAAGCCTTAAAGAGGAAACAAAAAAATCCCTTAGAGAGTAAGGGGAAAACACTACCAAACAGGTGATGGAAGTGAACAAAACCATCCAGGATGTAAAAATGAAAGTAGAAACAATAAAGAAAAAACAAAGGGAGACAACTCTGGAGATAGAAACCCTAGGAAAGAAATCAGGAACCATAGATGTGAGCATCAGCAACAGAATAAAAGACATGGAAGAGAGAATCTCAGGTGCAGAAGATTCCTTAGAGAACATTGGCACAACAATCAAAGAAAATGCAAAATACAAAAAGATCCTAACTCAAAACATCCAGGAAATCCAGGACACAAAGAGAAGACCAAATCTACAGATAATAGGAGTAGATGAGAATGAAGATTTTAGACTTGAAGGGCCAGCAAATATCTTCAACAAAGTTATAGAAGAAAACTTCCCATACCTAAAGAAAGAGATACCCATGAACATACAAGAAGCCTAAAGAACTCCAAATACAGTGAACCAGAAAAGAAATTCCTCCCGACACATAATAATCAGAACAACAAATGCACTAAATAAAGAGAGAATATTAAAAGCAGTAAGGGAAAAAGGTCAAGTAACATATAAAGGCAGGCCTATTAGAATTACACCAGACTTTTCACCAGATGAAAGCCAGAAGATCCTGGACAGATGTTATGCATACCCTCAGAGAACACAAATGCCAGCCAAGGCTACTATACCCAGCAAACTCTCAATTTCCATAGATGGAGAAACCAAAGTATTCCATGACAAAACCAAATTCACACAATATCTTTCCGCGAATACAGCCTTTCAAAAGATAATAACAGGAAAACACCAATACAAGAACAGAAATGCCTTAGAAAAAGCAAGAAAGTAATCCATATCATACATTGAACCTCACACAATAATAGGGGGAGAATTCAACACCCCACTCTCATCAATGGACAGATCCTGGAAACAGAAACTAAAAAGAGACACAGTGAAAGCAATAGAAGTTATGAGACAAATGGATTTAACAGATATCTACAGAACATTTTATCCTAAAACAAAAGGATATACCTTCTTCTCAGCACCCCATCGTACCTTCGCCAAAATTTACCATATACTTGGTCTCAAAACAGGCCTCAACAGATGCAAAAATATTGAAATTGTACTATGCATTCTATCAGATCACCATGGACTAAGGCTAATCTTCAAGAACAACATAAATATTACAAAGCCAAAATTCATGTGGAAACTGAACAACATTCTACTCAATGATAACTTGGTCAAGGAAGAAATAAAGAAAGAAATTAGAGACTTTTTAGAGTTTAATGAAAATGAAACAACATACACAAGCTTATGGGACACAATCAAAGAGTTCCTACAAGGAAAACTCATAGCTCTGAGTGCCTCCAAAAAGAAACTAGCATACACTAGCATACACTAGCAGCATAAACTAGCAGCTTCACAACACAAATAAAAGCTCTAAAACAAAAGGAAGCAAATTCACCCAAGAGGAGTAGACTGCAAAAATAATCAAACTCAGGGGCAAAATCAACCAAGTGGAAACAAAAAGAACTGTTCAAAGAATCAACCCAACCAGGAACTGGTTCTTTGAGAAAATCAACAAGAAAGATAAACCCTTAGCCAGACTCAATAGAGGGCACAGGGACAGCTTCCTAATTAACAAAACCAGAAATAAAAAGGGAGACATAACAACAGATTCTGAGGAAATCCAAAACACCAACAGATCATTCTACAAATGGCTATACTCAACAAAACTAGAAAACCTGGATGAAATGGACAAATTTCTAGACAGATACCAGGTACCAAAGTTAAATCAAGATCAGATTAATGATCTAAACAGTCCTATATCCCCTAAAGTAATAGAAGCAGTCATTAATAGTCTCCCAACCAAGAAAAAACAAGGACCAGATTGCTTTAGTGCAGAGTTCTATCAGACCTTCAAAGAAGACCTAATTCCAGTTCTTCTCAAACTATTTCACAAAATAGAAAGAGAAGGTACTCTACCTAATTCATTCTACAAAGCCACAATTACTCTGATACCTAAACCATATTAAAACCCAACAAAGATAGAGAACTTCAGACCAATTTCCCTTATGAATATCGATGCAAAAAAAACTCAATAAAATTCTTGTAAACCAAATCCAAGAACACATCAAAACAATAATCCATTATGAACAAGTAGGTTTCATTCCAGGGATGCAGTGATTGTTTAATATAGGGAAATCCTTCAATGTAATCTATTATATAAACAAACTCAAAGACAAAACGACATGATAATCTCATTAGATGCGGAGAAAGGATTTGACAAAATCTAACACCCATTCATGATAAAAGTATTGGAAAGAACGGGAATTCAAGGCCCATACCTAAACATAATAAAAGCAATCTACAGCAAACCAGTAGCCAACATCAAAGTAAATGGTGAGAAGCTGGAAGCAATCCCACTAAAATCAGGGACTAGACAAGGTTGCCCACCTATTCAATATAGTACTGGAAGTCCTAACCAGATCAATTTGACAACAAAAGGAGATCAAGGGGATACAAATTGGAAAGGAAGAAGTCAAAATACCACTATTTGCAGATGATATGATAGTATATATAAGACCCTATAAATTCCACCAGAGAAGTCCTAAACCTGATAAACAACTTCAGTGCAATAGCGGGATATAAAATTAACTCAAACAAATCACTGGCCTTTATCTGCACAAAGAATAAACAGGCTGAGAAAGAAATTATGGAAACAACACCCTTCACAATAGTCACAAATAATATAAAATACCTTGGTGTGACTCTAACTAAGGAAGTGAACGATCTGAATGATTAGAACATCAAGTCACTGAAGAACGAAATCAAAGAAGCTCTCAGAAGATGGAAAGATCTCCCATGCTCATAGATTTGCAGGATCAATATAGTGAAAATGGCTATCTTACCAAAAGCAATCTACAGATTCAATGCAATATCCATCAAAATTCCAACTCAATTCTTCAAAGAATTAGAAAGGACAATCTCCAAGTTCATCTGGCATAACAAAAAACCTAGGATAGCAAAAACCCTTCTCAATGATAAAAGACTCTTTGTTGGAATCACCATTTCTGACCTAATGCTGTACTACAGAACAACTGTGATAAAAAAAAAAAAACTGCATAGTACTGGTATAGCAACAGAGGAGTAGTCCAATGGAATAGAATTGAAGACCCAGAAATGAACCCACACAGGTATGGTCACTTGATCTTTGACAAGGGAAGGAAAACCATCCAGTGGATAAAAGACAGCATTTTCAACAAATGGTGCTGGCATAACTGGAGGTTAACATGTAGAAGAATGCTAATTGATCCATTCCTATCTCCTTGTACTAAGGTCAAGTCTAAGTGGATCAAGGAACTCCACATAAAACCAGAGACACTGAAAGCTATAGAGGAGAAAGTGGGGAAAAGCCTCGAAGATGTGGGCACAGGGGAAAATTCCTGAAATGAACCCACACAGGTATGGTCACTTGATCTTTGACAAGGGAACAAAAACCATCCAGTGGATAAAAGACAGCATTTTCAACAAATGGTGCTGGCATAACTGGTGGTTAACATGTAGAAGAATGCGAATTGATCCATTCCTATCTTCTTGTACTAAGGTCAAGTCTAAGTGGATCAAGAATGTGAATGCGAACAGCAATGGCATGTACTGTAAGATGGAGATTTGACAAATGGGACCTCATAAAATTGCAAGGCTTCTGTACGGTAAAAGACACTGTAAATAAGACAAAAATGCCACCAACAGATTTGGAAAGGATCTTTACCAATGCTAAATCAGATAGGGGACTAATAACCAATATATATAAATAACTTAAGAAGATGGACTCCAGAAAACCAAATAGCCCCATTAGAAAATGGGTCACAGAGCTAAACAAAGAATTCTCAACTGAGGAATATAGAATGGCTGAGAAGCAACTGAAAAAATGTTCAACATCCTTAATCATCAGGGAAATGCAAAACAACCCTCAGAGTTCAGCTCATACCAGTTGAATGGGTAAGATCAAAAATTCATGTGACAGCAGATGCTTGCAAGGATGTGGAGAAAGAGGAACACTTCTCCACTGTTGGTGGGATTGCAAGCTTGTACAACCACTCTGGAAATCAGTCTGGTGGTTCCTCAGAAAATTGGACATAGTATTACTGGAGGATCCAGCAATACCTCTTCTGGGCATATATCCAGAAAATGTTCCAACTGGTAATAAGGACACATGCTCCACTATGTTCATAGAAGCCTTATTTATAATAGCCAGAAGATGAAAAGAACCCAGATGTCCCTCAACAGAGGAATGGATACAGAAAATGTGGTACATTTACATAATGGAGTACTACTCAGCTATTAAAAACAATGAATTTATGAAATTCCTATGCAAATAGGTCGATCTGGAGGGTATCATCCTGAGTGGGGTAACTGAATCACAAAAGAAATCACATGATATGTTCTCACTGATAAATGGATATTAGCACAGAAACTTAGAATACCCATGATACAATTTTCAAAACACAAGAAGAATGAAGACCAAAGTGTGGATACTTTGCACCTTCTTAGAATTGGGAGCAAAACACCCATGGAAGGAGTTAGAGACAAAGTTTGGAGCTGAGAAGAAAGGATGGACCATCCAGAGACTGCCCCACCCAAAGGTTTTTTCATAATCAGCTAGCAAATGCAGACACTATTGCATACGTCAGCAAGATTTTGCTGAAAGAATCCTGATATAACTGTCTCTTGTGAGGCTATGCCTGTGCCTGGCAAACACAGAAGTGGATGCTCACAGTCAGCTATTAAATGGAACACAGGGCCCCCAGTGGAGGAGCTAGAGAAAGTACCCAAGGTGCTGAATTTATCTGCAACCCTATAGGTGTAACAACAATATGAACTAACCAGTACCCCCAGAGCTCGTGTCTCTAGCTGCATATGTAGCAGAAGATGGCCTAGTCAGCCATAATTGGGAAGAGAGGCCCCTAGGTCTTGCAAAGTTTATATGCCCCAGTACAGGGGAACACCAGTGCCACGAAGTGGGTGTGGGTGGGTAGGGGAGCTGGGGGGGGGGCTGAGGGGGGCTAGGGGATTTTCAGGATAGCATTTTACATGAAAATGATGTAAATACCTAATAAAAATTGGAAAAAAATAAAAGAAAAAAGAAAAAGAACAACAAAAAAGGAAATATCACACCTCATTGTGTGTGTAACAAACATTATACATTACATACATGTGTATTCATATCAGAAGAACACTCTGGTGTAATTTGTATTAAATTAGAAAAATAAATGCAAATATCTGTGAGAACAGTACAATTCAATGGTAGATCCTCAAGCCAGAAAGTAACACCTAATTTTTTATTCTCATATCTAACTAACATTACAACTAAAATATATTATATGCATATATTATTTTGTCAACTATGTTAGCGATATTAAAGCAATTCATTTTTGTTATCTCTGTCATCATCATTATGTCAATACAGTATTTTTGTTTTTTATTTGCATGTATTCATTTGCATTTATATTAATCTCTAAGGACATATATTTACTTTTTAGGAAATATGTATGTTCTCTTGTAATAAAAATGGCAAATCTTCAGAAAATTTGTATATCAAATCAAAAGAAAAAATGAATTTCAATGTCATGAACATATTAACTTACAGTGAAACTTGACATTCATAGAATACAAATATCTGAAATAAAATTAATAACAATTCCTACAATAGAATCAACCCAATACTTATTAAATGTAGCACCAGAAATATAAGTTGTAATTTACATCCACAGTATCAGAAAAAGCAATCATCCTTAGCAGAGTCCCAACATCCCTGTTCAATTTCAACAGGACTTTATATATTGAGGTTAACCAAAATTAATTTGTACAACCAGTTGAATAAAATAGAGGACCTGGAAATATACCCACATAGACATATCCACCTAATCTTTAACGAAGATGTCTAAAACGCAAACTGAATAAAGTGACTGTCTTCTATATGTGGAGACAAGAAAAATTCAATACCCACATTTAGTTGAAAATAGATTCTTTTCTCATACAATATATCCTGAAAAACATTTACCTTCCCACCATTCCTCTAAGATCCCCACCTCTTTTTTCCCAAGATCTACTCCCCCTCCCTCTCCTCTTCAGAAAAGAACAGGCTTCCAAGAGAGGATAGCCAATCATCAAACATGGTGGGAAAAAAAAGATACAATAAAGAGTAAAACTAGGTTCATATCGCTGACCTTGTACAAGACTCAGTTCAAAATGGTTGGAAGATGGTACAAAACCTGAAACTGCAAAACTGCTAAAAGAAATCATAAGTGACAACCACCTAAAATGAAATCTGATGCCATCTAATCTCTGGTGCAGAAATGCACACAAATAGAGCACTAATATACATACGTAAATAAAATCTTTAAACTGTTTTTCACATTCTGAAGGATACTGCAATAGCTCAGGAAATAACTTCCTAACTGATGATGGAATGACATAAAAATAACAGTCCTGAGCATAGCAAAATAATGATAATAATAATAAATGAATAAAAAGGCAGCCTAACAAATGTGTTGGATCTGCAGCCCAAGAACTGCATGTGGCCAACCATGACTGTAAATGCTGTCGCACACATAATTATGAACTTATTTAAAACATGAGGGCTTTGGGCACTACATTGTGAGATCATAAGTATAAAATTTGTGGATGGCAGCATCATGTCAAAATGACCAAAAAAAAAATTGGATGTGACTGACAGAATTGGAATAAACTCATGTATACACCTGATGTGAGATTTGTATCTAGAATGAATTTATAAAGAAATCCCAAAATATAAATATCCCTGTCAAGAAACAGGCTAGTGAACTGAACAGGCAGTTCTCGAAAGAAGAAATGACTGGCAATAAATATTTTAAAGTATGTGACATCCTTAGCCATTAAGTAGAAGTAAGTTAAGTCTGCTTTGAAATTTCACTCCTCAGTTAGAATATCTATCATTAAGAAAAAAATAGCAGCACATATTAGCATTCATGGGGGGATAGGTGACCATTTACACACTGCTGCTGAGAAGTTAAAATGGCACAGACACTGGAAATCTGGAGGGAGGTACCCAGAAAACCGGGAAGTTGAACTACTATGTGATCCAGCCATACCAATCATGGATATGTACTCAAAGGAGTCTAAGTCAGCACAGCATAGAGATTAATCCCTGTAACTCCATGTTTCTGCAAGTGTTAATCACATCTAAGACATAAAACTAGGTTAGATATCTATCAATCCCTGAATGGACAAACAAACTGTAACAGATAAACTTAATGGAATTTGGTTCAATCATGTTTTTAAATATATGGAATGATATTTTCATGAAAAGTCATGGTACTGAATATTATTATCATACCTGAAATAAGTCAGACTCTGAACTACAAATATGTTTTCATTTGTGTTTATTGGATGTAGAATGCAATATAGATGTGAAAACAGAGCTATAGTTCTCAAACAGAAGGTAAGGGGATAAGGAGAAGCAGGAAAGAGTAATTAAATGTGAGTCGTGGAAGCAGAAAAAGAATTCCTTAGGGATAAACAGGGGGCCAGCATTATTGGCATAGTGAGGATTATCAAAAGCAAATGGAGAAAAGGAGCAGTAAGATCAAAATATAATGCTGTATGTGATTAAAAATGTTACAAAGAAGTCTATTTCCTTGTATGTTAAAAATAACAATTCTGAAAACTTAACTATCAGAAGTGTTGTGATGGTTTGTATATGCTCAGCCTAGGGAATGGTACAAGTAGGTGTGGCCATGTTGGAGTAGATGTGTCGCTGGGAATGTAGGCTATAAAGACTCTACCCTAGCTGCCTGGATGTCAGTTTTCCACTAGCAGCCTTCAGATGAAGATGTTGAACCTTCAGCTCTGCCTGCACCATGCCTCTGGATATTGTCATGCTCCTGTCTTGATAATGGACTGAACCTCTGAACCTGTAAACTAGCCTTAATTAAATGTTGTCCTTATAGGAGTTGCCTCGGTCATGGTGTCTGTTCATAGCAATGAGACCCTAACTAAGACAGAAGTTGGTACCAGAGGCTGGGCTATTGCTTTGATAGGCCTGACCTTGCTTTTGTTTGGAGGTATGTGGATTTTGGAACTTTGTAAAGCAGAGGAATGCTTTAAGTGGGGCTTAATGAGCCATCCTAGTAGGAATATGGAAGACAGTGGTATTGAGTGTCATTTGAACTATGTAGACCTGCTGGCCCAAGAGGTTTCAGTAGAGAAGAACATTAATATTTGGCCGAGAGAGTGTTTCTGTGATGTTTTGGTGAAGAACGTAGTTGTTTTCTGTCTGAGGAGACTACCAAAGGCTAAGGTTAAGAGATTTATATTAATTGCAACTACAAAGGAAGTCTCAAAAAAAAACAAAAACAAAAACAAAACAAAACAACAGATTAAGTCTGATGAAGAGCATTCTGAACAAATGTAGCATCCTGAGAAAGGAAAAATACAAAATATATAGTTTGAGTATTAAAGGGACATCAGGAAGTGAAATGGAGCTGAATTTTCTGTTCAAGGATATTAAATTGAATTAGGGGAGTAGTGAACTTGGGGCAAGATTCTACCCTGCTGAATTTAGGTCCAGGCATGGTAGTATAAGCCTTTAGCCCCAGGAGGCAAAGATAAGTAGATCTCTCAGTTCAAGGCCAGCCTAGAACAGAGCAAGTTCTAGGTGAAGAAAAACTTAAATCCAGGCTTGGTGAACCAAACCTTAGACAGGCATGCAGGTCTCTTGAGTTCAAAGTCAGTCTATGGAGCAAGATTCAGGACAGCCAATCTCAGGCAGTGAAAGAGTTGGAAAAAAGGATGCTAGTAATAATGTAACAAGGGAGCTGGCTCCAGCAGCAGAACTCAGCAGCTTTAGCCATGTGTTTCCGGCTTTAGAGTCCAGAATAGAAGGGATTAGTGGGGAAATTGGTGTTGGTTAGCTGGAGCTAAGAAATTAGCGGTGATTAAGAAGAGATCACACTTTGCCCCTTCTTAGAATTGGGAACAAAACACCCATGGAAGGAGTTTCAGAGACAAAGTTTGGAGCTGAGACAAAAGGATGGACTGTCTAGAGACTGCCACATCCGGGGATCCATCCCATAATCAGCCTCCAAACGCTGACACCATTGCATACACAAGCAAGATTTTGCTGAAAGGACACTGATATAGCTGTCTCTTGTGAGACTATGCCAAGGCCTAGCAAACACAGAAGTGGATGCTCACATTCAGCTATTGGATGGATCACAGGGCCCCCAGTGGAGGAGCTAGATAAAGTACCCAAGGAGCTAAAGGGATCTGCAACCCTATAGTTGGAACAACAATATGAACTAACCACTATCCCCTGGAGCTCGTGTCTCTAGCTGCATATGTATCAGAATATGGCCTAGTTGGTCATCAGTGGAAAGAGAGGCCCATTGGTCATGCAAACTTTATATGCCTCAGTACAGGGGAAAGCCAGGGCCAAGAAGTGGGAGTGGGTGAGTAGGGGAGTAGGGGGATGGTATGGGGGCTTTGGGATAGCATTGGAAATGCAAATGAGGAAAATACCTAATTTTTAAAAAAGTTTAAACAAAAAAAGAAGAAGAAGAAGAAGAAGAAGAAGAAGAAGAAGAAGAAGAAGAAGAAGAAGAAGAAGAAGAAGAAGAAGAAGAAGAAGAAGAAGAAGAGATCAGCATTACTGAGGTGAAATCTTTTGGGAAGTGTTTTCTGACTGCACAAAGAAGCTGTGTTCCAGAGATAAGCCAAGGTTATACCTCATACTGCAGGTGTACTTGGTAATGTGTAAGAGTCACCCAAGTGGTACTGGCTTTGAAGGCATGAAGGTGTCATGAAAAAGAGCTGAGTCTGGACACTATGAGAAGCCATAGAAGGCCATTGGTGAAAGTGCAGCCTCAGTTTCAGTTAATGGCCTGAAGGGGTCATGAAAAGGATTTGAGCCTTGACAACATGAAGAGAGCCTATGAAAATCTATTGGTGAAACCTAGTTGCAGTGGAAGACCCCAGTGTATTGGAGATGCCAGTACCATGGGATGATCACCAAAAACATCAATGGCAATGGAGTGAATCAAACTAAGCTTAGAGTAATACAGAGGGCAGAGCTAGAAAAGTGATGTCCATCCTTGGGAGGAGCCCAGAAGATCATATGTGGATCCCAGGCACTGAAACAAGAAGCTATAACTTTGAAGTTGCCTTGGAGAACCCAAGATTTTGAGATTCCAGACCCATGGATTATCTGCTGAGGAAAGCTGCTAACAGGGAGTGGAACCAGCCCTGAAGAAAGAGGTTTGTTGCAGTCAACAAAGATGAAAAAGGAATTGGAGATCTGAAGACTGCTTTGACAGCCATGGAGATGCAGAGTTTGGAATTTGCCCAGCTGGTTTCCTGTCTTGCTTTGCGGACGATAGTTAAGTGATCAGATGAATCTCAGAAGAGACTTTGAACTTTGGACTTTTAACATTGTTGATACTTCTATAGATTATGGGGATTTTGGAAGTTGGACTAAATATATTTTGCATTATGCTATGCTTAGGTATGGACCCCATAGACTCATATGTTGAACAAGCCTATGGGGGTCAGGGAGTCAAATGTGATCATTTGTATATGCTAGGCCTAGGGAGTGGCACTATTAGAAGGTGTGGCCCTGTTGGAGTAGATGTTTCACTGTGAGTGTGGGTTATAAGACTCTCACCCTAGCTGCCTGGAGGTCAGCTTTCCACTAGCAGCCTTCAGATGACGATACTGAACCCTCAACTTTGCCTGCACCATACCTTCCTGGATGCTGCCAATATCCTATATTGATAATGGACTTACTCTCTGAACCTGTAAACTAGCCCCAATTAAATGTTGTCCTTATAGGTGTTTCCTTCATCATGGTGTCTGTTCACATCAGTAAAACCCTAACAAAGACAGCTCTCAACATTTAATATAACACATGGGAATAAAAATATAAAATAATTCATGTTTCATTCTTTTTTTCCCCATGAAAAAAGGAAACAATGAATGATGTTAGAAACAATTTCTGGTAAGGCTGGCAACTCAGCTTCTAATCTACCTTTACTGTAACTTCCAAAAGATAGATCTCTTTGGCATTGGGATTACACATAGAATTTTCAAAGGGGCAGTGAGAACTTAAGCTAAGTTACAGATAAATTTTAAGGAATATTAAAGTAGGAAGGTACGAGGAAAGAGACACTTAGAATAATTAGGTCATGAAAATAGAAGAGAGGAACACTGTGAGAAAAAAGTGAACCAGAAAAAAGAGGGGGCAGGAGAGTAGAAGACAGAAATGAATTAGAACATAATATGACATACATATATGAAAATCTTATTTTTTAATGTTTTTTAACGTATTTTCCTCAATTACATTTTCAATGCTATCCCAAAAGTCCCCATACCCTCCCCCCAACACTCCCCTACCTACCCATTCCCACTTTTTGGCCCTGGTGTTCCCCTGTACTGGGGCATATAAAGTTTGTATGTCCAATGGGCCTCTCTTTCCAGTGATGGCCTACTAGGCCATCTTCTGATACATGTGTGACTAGAGTCAAGAGCTCCAGGGTACTGGTTAGTTCATAATGTTGTTGCACCTTCAGGGTTGCAGATCTCTTTAGCTCCTTGGATACTTTCTCTAGCTCCTCCATTGGGGGCCCTGTGATTCATCCAATAGCTAACTGTGAGCATCCAATTATGTGTTTGCTAAGCCCTAGAGTAGTCTCACAAAAGACAGCTATATCAGGGTCCTTTCAGAAAAATCTTGCTAGTGTATACAATGGTGTCATTGTTTGGAGGCTAATTATGGGACGGATCCCTGGATATGGCATTCTCTAGATGGTCCATCCTTTTGTCTGAGCTCCAAACTTTGTCTCTGTAACTCCTTCCATGGGTGATTGTTTCCAATTTTAAGAAGAGGCAAAGTGTCCAAACTTTGGTCGTCGTTCTTCTTCAGTTTCATGTGTTTTAAAATTGTAGCTTATATCTCAGGTATACTAAGTTTCTGGGCTAATATACACTTATCAGTGAGTACATTTCATTTGAGTTCTTTTGTGATTGTGTTACCTCACTCAGGATGATGCCCTCCAGGTCCAACCATTTGCCTAGGAATTTCATATATTCATTCCTTTTAATAGCTGAGTAGAACTCCACTGTGTAAATGTACCACATTTTTTGTATCCATTCCTCTCTTGAGGGGCATCTGGGTTCTTTCCAGCTTCTGGCTATTATAAATAAGGCTGCTATGAATATAGTGGAGCATGTGTCCTTCTTACCAGTTGGGACATCCTCTGGATATATGCCCAGGAGAGTTATTGCGGGATCCTCCGGAAGTACTATGACCAATTTTCTGAGGAACCCCAGACTGATTTCCAGAGTAGTTGTACAAGCTTGCAATCCCACCAACAATGAAGGAGTGTTTCTCTCTCCAAATCCTCGCCAGCATCTGCTGTCACCTGAATTTTTGATCTTAGCCATTCTGACTGGTGTGAGATGGAATCTCAGAGTTGTTGTGATTTGCATTTTTCTGATGATTAAGGATAGTGAACATTTTTTCAGGTGCTTCTCAGCCATTCAGTACTCGTCAGGTGAGAATTCTTTGTTTAGCTCTGAGCCCTATATTTTAATGGGGTTATTTGATTTTCTGGAGTCCACCTTCTTGAGTTCTTTACATATATATATATATTGGATATTAGTCCCCTATCTGATTTAGAATAGGTAAAGATCCTTTCCCAATCTGTTGGTGGCCTTTTTGTCTTATTGACATTTTGTTTTTGTTTTTTTTCTTTTTTTTTTTTTCTTTTTTTTTTTTTTTTTTTTTTTTTTTGCCTTGCAGAAGCTTTGCAGTTTCATGAGGTCCCATTTGTCAATTCTCGATCTTACAGCACAAGTCATTGCTGTTCTATTCAGGAATTTTTTTTTTTTTTTGCCCATATCTTCGAGGCTTTTCCTCACTTTCTCCTCTATAAGTTTTAGTGTCTCTGGTTTTATGTGGAGTTCCTTGATCCACTTACATTTGACCTTAGTACAAGGAGATAGGAATGGATCGATTTGCATTCTTCTACATGATAACCACCAGATGTGACAGCACCATTTGTTGAAAATGCTGTCTTCTTCCACTGGAAGGTTTTAGCTCCCTTGTCAACATCAAGTGACAAAGGGTGTGGTTTCATTTCTGCGTCTTCAGTTCTATTCCATTGGTCTACTTGTATGTCACTATAACAGTAACATGCAGTTTTTATCACAATTGCTCTGTACTAATGCTTTAGGTCAGGCATGGTGATTCCACCAGAGGTTCTTTTATCCTTGAGAAGAGTTTTTGCTATCCTAGGTTTTTGTTATTCCAGATGAATTTGCAGATTGCTCTCTCTAATTCGTTGAAGAACTGAGTTGGAATTTTGATGGGGATTGCATTGAATCTGTAGATTGCTTTTGGCAAGATAGCCATTTTTACAATGTTGATCCTGCCAATCCAAGAGCATGGGAGATCTTTCCATCTTCTGAGATTTTCTTTAAGTTCTTAATTCAGAGACTTGAAGTTCTTATCATACAGATCTTTGACTTCCTTAGGTGAGTCACGCCAAGATATTTTATATTATTTGTGACTATTGAGAAGGGTGTTGTTTCCCTAATTTCTTTCTCAGCCTGTTTATTCTTTGTGTAGAGAAACGCCATTGACTTGTTTGAGTTAATGTTATATCCAGCTACTTCACCAAACCTGTTTATCAGGTTTAGGAGTTCTCTGGTGGAATTTTTAGGGTCACTTATATATACTATCATATCACCTACAAAAAGTGATATTTTGACTTCATTTTTTCCAATTTGTATCCCCTTGATGTCCTTTTGTTGTCGAATTGCTCTGGCTAGGACTTCAAGTACAATGTTGAATAGCTAGGGAGAAAGTGGGCAGCCTTTTCTAGTCCCTGATTTTAGTGGGATTGCTTGAGCTTCCCACCATTTACTTTGATGTTGGCTACTCATTTGCTGTAGATTAATTTTATCATGTTTAGATATGGGTCTTGAATTCCTGATCTTTCCAGGACTCTTATCATGAATGTGTGTTGTATCTTGTCAAATGCTTTTTCCGTATCTAACGAGATGATCATGTGGTTTTTGTTTTGAATTTCTTTATATAATGGATTACGTCGATGGATTTCCATATATTAAACCTTCCCTGCATCCCTGGAATAAAACCTACTTGGTCAGGATGGATGGTTGCTTTAATGTGTTTTTGGATTCAGTTAGCTAGAATTTTATTGAGTATTTTTGCATCGATATTCATAAGGGAAATTGGTCTGAAGTTCTCTATTTTGTTGGATCTTTCTGTGGTATCAGAGTAATTGTGGCTTCATAAAATGAGTTGGGTGGAGTACCTTCTACTTCTATTTTGTGGAATAGTTTGTGCAAAACTGGAATTAGATCTTCTTTGAAGGTATGATAGAACTCTGCACTAAACCCATCTGGTCCTGGGCCTTTTTTTTTTGGCTGGGAGACTATTAATGACTGCTTCTATTTCTTTAGGGGATATGGGACTGTTTAGATGGTCAACTTGATCCTGATTTAAATTTGGTACCTGGTATCTGTCTAGAAATTTTTCCATTTCATCCAGGTTTTCCAGTTTTGTTGAGTATAGCCTTTTGTAGAAGGATCTGATGGTGTTTTGGATTTCTTCAGGATCTGTTGTTATGTCTCCCTTTTCATTTCTGGTTTTGTTAATTAGGATGCTGTCCCTGTGCCTTCTAGTGAGTCTAGCTAAGGGTTTACCTATCATTTTGATTTTCTCAAAGAACCAGCTCCTCGTTTGGTTGATTATTTGAATAGCTCTTCTTGTTTCCACTTGGTTGATTTTGCCCCTGAGTTTGATTATTTCCTGCCGTCTACTCCTCTTTGGTGAATTTTCTCCCTTTTTTTCTAGAGCTTTTAGATGTGTTCACAAGCTGCTAGTGTGTGCTTTCTCTAGTTTCTTTTTGGAGGCACTCAGAGCTATGAGTTTCCCTCTTAGCAATGCTTTCATTGTATCCCATAGTTTTGGGTATGTTGTGGCTTCATTTTCATTAAACTGTAAAAAGTCTTTAATTTCTTTCTTTATTCCTTCCTTGACCAAGGTATCATTGAGGAGAGTGTTGTTCATTTTCCATGTGAATGTTGGATTTCTATTATTTATGTTGTTATTGAAGATCAGCCTTAATCCATGGTGGTCTGATAGGGTGCATGGTACAGTTTCAATATTTTTGTATCTGTTGAGGCCTGTTTTGTGATCAATTATATGGTCAATTTTGGAGAAGGTCCCGTGAGGTGCTGAGAAGAATGTATATCCTTTTGCTTTAGGATAAAATGTTCTGTAGATATCTGTTAAGTCCATTTGTTTCATCACTTCTGTTAGTTTCACTGTGGCCCTGTTTAGTTTCTGTTTCCAGGATCTGTCCAATGATGAAAGTGGTGTGTTGAAGTCTCCCACTATTATTGTGTGAGGTGCAATGTGTGCTGTGAGCTTTACTAAAGTGTCTTTAATGAATGTGGCTGCCCTTGCATTTGGAGCATAGATATTCAGAATTGAGAGTTCCTCTTGGAGGATTTTACCTTTGATGAGTATGAAGTGTCCCTCCTTGTCTTTTTTGATAACTTTGGGTTGAAAGTCGATTTTATTCAATATTAGAATGGCTACTCCAGCTTGTTTCTTCAGACCATTTGCTTGGAAAATTGTCTTCCAGCCTTTCACTCTGAGGTAGTGTCTGTCTGTTTCCCTGAGATGGGTTGCCTGTAAGCAGCAGAATGTAGGGTCCTGTTTGTGTAGCCAGTCTGTTAGTCTATGTCTTTTTATTGGGGAATTGAGTCCATTGATATTAAGAGATATTAAGGAAAAGTAATTGTTGCTTCCTTTTATTTTTGTTTTTAGAGTTGGCATTCTGTTCTTGTGGCTGTCTTCCTTTAAGTTTGTTGAGGGATTACCTTCTTGCTTTTTCGAGGGAGTGGTTCCCTTCCTTGTATTGGTTTTTTTTCTGTTATTATCCTTTGAGGGGCTGGATTTGTGGAAAGATAATGTGTGAATTTGGTTTTGTAGTGGAATACATTGGTTTCTCCATCTATGGTAATTGAGAGTTTGGCCGGGTATAGTAGCCTGGGCTGACATTTGTGTTCTCTTAGTGTCTGTATAACATCTGTCCTGGCTCTTCTGGCTTTCATATTCTCTGGTGAAAAATCTGGTGTAATTCTGATAGGCTTGCCTTTATATGTTACTTGACCTTTTTCCCTTACTGCTTTTAGTATTCTATCTTTATTTAGTGCATTTGTTGTTCTGATTATTATGTGTCGGGAGGAATTTCTTTTCTGGTCCAGTCTATTTGGAGTTCTGTAGGCTTCTTGTATGTTCATGTGTATCTCTTTCTTTAGATGTGGGAAGTTTTCTTCAATAATTTTGTTGAAGATATTTGCTGGTCCTTTGAGTTGAAAATCTTCATTCTTATCCACTCCTATTATCCGTAGGTTTGGTCTTCTCATTGTCTCCTGCATTTCCTGGATGTTTTGAGTTAGGATCTTTTTTGCATTTTGTATTTTCTTTGATTGTTGTGCCGATGTTCTCTATGGAATCTTCTGCACCTGAGATTATGTCTTCCATCTCTTGTATTCTGTTGCTGATGCTCACATCTATGTTTCCAGATTTCTTTCCTAGTTTTTCTATCTCCAGCGTTGCGTTACTTTGGGTTTTCTTTATTGTGTCTACTTTCCTTTTTAGGTCTAGTATGGTTTTGTTCATTTCCATCACCTGTTTGGATGTGCTTACCTGTTTTTCTTTAAGGACTTCTACTTGTTTGGTTGTGTTTTCCTGTTTTTCTTTAAGGACTTTTAACTCCTTAGCAGTGTTCTCCTGTATTTCTTTAAGTGAGTTATTAAAGTCCTTCTTGATGTCCTCTACCATCACCATGAGATATGCTTTTAAATCCGGGTCTAGCTTTTCGGGTGTGTTGGGGTGCCCTGGACTGGGCGAACTTGGACTGCTGGGTTCTGATGATGGTGAGTGGTCTTGGTTTCTGTTAGTAATATTCTTATGTTTACCTTTCGCCATCTGGTAATATCTGGATTTAGTTGTTATAGTTGTGTCTGTTTAGAAATTGTTCCTCTGGTGATTCTGTTACCCTCTATCAGCAGACCTGGGAGACTAGCTCTCTCCTCTGAGTTTCAGTGGTCAGAGCAGTCTCTGCAGGCAAGCTCACCTCTTACAGGGAAGGTGCACATTTATCTGGCGTTTGGACCTCCTCCTTGCCGAAGATGAAGGGCCAAAAGAGGACCTTTCCCAGAAGCTGTGTTGCTTTGGCCTGTCCCAGAAGCTGTTAATTTCAGTAGTCCACACTCTCACCTGTGCAGACTACTTTCTGTGGAGTCCCGGAACCAAAATGGCTCCCGCGGATCTTGAGGCTAGGGCCTCCCGGGCCAGGCGGACACCAGACCTCTGGCCAGGAAGGTGGCCAGATGTCTGAAGACTTAAAATGGCTCTGCCTCAGAAGCTCTGTGGCTCTTGCCTGTCCCAGAGCTGTTAGCTTCTATGGTCCACACTCTCACCTTTGCAGGCTACTTTCTGAGGAGTCCAGGAACCAAAGTGGCTAACGCTGATCCTGAGGCAAAAGCCTCCGGGCCAGGAGGACACCTGTGATCTGGCCAGGAAGGTTGCTGGATGTCTGGAGCCCGAAAATGGCGCTGCCTCAGAAGCTCTGTGGCTCTTGACTGTCCCAGAAGCTGTTAGCTTCTGTGGTCCACACTCTCTCGCCTGTGCAGACAACTTTCTGCGGAGTCCCGGAGCCTAGATGGCTTCCGCAGATCATGAGGCTGACAATTGTTCTTGTAATTATTAGCTTTGTTGAATATTCTATTTACTTAACCTGTGGGGTCTAAAGAATGTGGGGTACCTAGGCATCTCTTTGTAATTGCCAAGGTTAAGAAAGTAAAACACTTTACCTCTACTCTCCAATTATTGTAATCCCCTCTAAAGGAAGTTGGCACATAACAGGTTAAAATTTTTTAAGATTTAATTTTTTGGTTTCTTTTTCTACATATTTTTATTGAAAATAGATTTTTTTCTCATATGTCTTTGCTGCAGTTCCCCACTACTCTTCTTAAATTCTCTCCCTTCCCCTTCCCTCCAAGATGCACCACTCCCTTTCTGTCTTTAGAAAAGAACAAATTTCAAAGAGATAACAACCAATCATGACAAAATAAAATAAAACCATCACATTGAGGATGGAAAGGACAACCCAAAAGAAGGAAAAGAGCATCAAGAGCAGGTATAAGAATCAGAGAACTACACATTCACACTGAAGAGTCCAGTAAAAATATTATCGTAAAAGCTATAATATGTATGCAGAGCACCTGGTGCACTCCTCTGTCGACCCTTTGTCTGGGGCTTCAGTCTCTATGAGTCCATATGCACTTGGCTCAGTTGATGCATTTGTCATGTACCTGATGTTCTATGTCCCCTCTAGTCTTTATACTCTTTCTGCTTCCTCTTGTGGTAGGTTTCAAGAGCTCTGAGGGAATGGATTTGATGGTAATTTCCCATTTAGAGAGTCAGTCTCTCTCTCTCTCTCTCTCTCTCTCTCTCTCTCTCTCTCTCTCTCTCTCTCTCTCAGCATAATGTCTGGCTATGGATCTATTCATCTGTTGGCCTTTGTTTCTAAAGAAAACTTTTCTAATGATGACTAGATAAGACACTTATCAATAAGTATAGCACAATGCCTTTCAGGGCCATTCTATTGATACTTCTTTTTAGACCAGTAGTGTTTTGTTTTGCCCTATGTATCTGGGCTATGTAGTCTCTGGTTCTTGGTCACTTAAGCTCTGTCAGGTATAGGATCAGTCTTGAGGAGTGGAACTTACATCAAATCAGACATTTATTCACTACTCCCATGAGTTTTCTACAACCATTTTCCTAGCACATCTTGGAGGCAGAAAATACTCTAAGTCAAAAGTTTTGTGACTGCTTTGGTGTATATGTTTCTCTTGTGGTAGTTTGCAGAGTTCCTTCCTGCATCAAAAACACTAGAACTTAGCAGTGAAGGCTCTATATATCCAGCAGTATGACTTCTCCACAGTTGTGGGAATGCTTTCTCACAAAGTGCCTCTGATGTTTCAGAGATCAACTCATTTCCTTAACAACGGTCTGCATTGTTTGATGAATTCAAACGAAATGGGTTTTAGATATGCAGTTAGATGTGAAGAGAACATATCACCTTAGAATAAAACAAAATGATATAAATGGGGTTTCTATGTATAAAGAGACAAATTATGAGACAATACACATGAACATGACAATCCTGAGTTACATGTTTGACTCTGGGAGCTCCAGCCAACTGGATTTTGTCACCCACTTCTGTAAAGTCTAGCTAGCAAAGAGAGAGAGAGAGAGAGAGAGAGAGAGAGAGAGAGAGAGAGAGAGAGAGAGAGAGAGAGAAATTCTAAGGTATCTAGATAGTATTAGCCTTAGGAGGGTATTGGAACATGGCCCTTGTATTACCGTAAACCAAGAGCTTATGTTCCACGAACAAAAACTGCCAAGCTCTAATTACTAGTCATAGGTCTGGGACCTGAGTCATGTATCTGAACCTAGAAGGAGACATAATATCCTGGACTTCCCAAAAGGATATTGCTAAGTATCTAAAACCATGCACAAGAGTTTTAAGCCTTACAAGAATATTAACTAGTAGGTGGTCCTCTGATAAAAAAAACAAAGACATATAATTACCCGCACCCTAAGAGTCAATCAAATGGGACTCTCAATCACATGGAAATTTAAAAACCTTCTCTTAAAAACTGCCTGTTGTCAAAATAATATAAAACCCAAATAAGTGCAGATTAGAGCAGTGTTCTCTTTTCCAATCTGGGCCTACTGGGTGTGCTTGATGATAATGGATGTTTTCATCATTGAACATTCTCACTCTTTAGGGTTGAGTTTCACTATACAATAAGTCACCTATCTTTTACATTATACTCTACGGATCTCATCTGGTTCTTTCACTGGTGTTTATGAGGATCTGAGAAGATTCAGAAAGTCTTGCTGCTGACAAAATGATGAAGTGAGAAACTTATTAATGAAAAACTGACTAAAACTCTGAAAATTGCTGTGCTAATAACTGAACTCCCAGAATTTTAAGATATGTTTGGATTCTGTGGGGGAACATGTACCTCCCAAAGTAGTTAAAATCCAGCAAGAAACAAATACAGACAATCTAATGAATGGTTCCATTTCTATGTATGCCTCTGTTGGTTGGGAAACTGCATGAGAGGGTCTCTGTAAGAACTAGATCTCCACTGCTTGCTTACAGATTTGGGAAGGAGTTGGAAAGTGGTTGAAATTATTCCGTTTTTTCCCCCCACAGTAGGCTATGGCTAGGGTTAACCAGTAAGCAGTGAGTTAAATAATGGAAGGTGATCAGAGATTAATGAACATTTTTTTTTCCAAAACTGACAGTTCTGCATAGTTCCTTTGGCAAAAAGTCAAAGACCTAGAGAAACTATTATTTTACTTCTAGAAACCAAATTGTCAGAGTTAAGAGAATTGCCACAATTAGTTCAAATTGGAGGAACTTTGCAAAATGGTGTATCTGTGGGTAACACATAGCAGGTTTCAAGTGTTGCAGTAAATCTCCAACCCAAATAAGCCCAGGCAATGAAAACACAATTCAATTAATATGAATACATGCTATGGGGATAGATGTGGCAGATCTACTACTACACTACCATCTTCCCCATAGAAGAGACCCTTTATAACTTGCATTTTCTCCAGGCCAGGTGCTTCTGCTCCACTTTCCTCCTCCTCCTCCTCCTCCTCCTCCTCCTCCTCCTCCTCCTCCTCCTCCTCCTCCTCCTCCTGCTTCTGCTTCTGCTTCTGCTTCTTCTGCTTCTGCTTCTTCTGCTTCTTCTGCTTCTTCTTCTCCTCCTCCTCCTCCTCCTCTGTCATCCTCTCTCTCTCTTCTCTCTCTCTCTCTCTCTCTCTCTCTCTCTCTCTCTCTCTCTCTCTCTCTCTCTCTCTCTCTCTCCTTTTCTCCCAAAACCTTCAGCTCCACTTTCCCCTCTTTCTCTGCCCAATCACTGGCTCTAGCCTTTACTTTATACATTAAGGTGGGAAGAAGGTTTACAAGAAATCACCTGAGTATTGACTCATTCCTTGTTCGCAGCTCCACACAGGAAAATGGAATTAACATCAAATATAATTAGCCCCTGGCTATCCACAACATTCAAGTCCAGTTGTGAGTTTAGAAAGTGAACTGTCTTTAGCTCAAAAGTCAGTTATACCAACATGGCAAATTTTGGAAAGGCATAATCTGATGCTCTTTAACATACCCTGATGTTGATGCTGATGATAAGGTCCTGATGGTCTTATATCTTTGTGTATATAATTTATTAATATATAATTAATATTTTATATCCTATTTTGTATCTTAATGTTCTTCAAAGACAGCATTATTACTAGATTCTCTCTTTTTGACAGATTTGGGAGCCTTTGTTTTGTTTTATAATATGCATGAAGTGTCCATCAACTGACAGTTAAATAAATGGCTAGTTTTGTCATATCCATCTCCATGATTATAAAAATAATAAGCAAGAAGCAAGATATCATTCAAAATTAATTATTTCAAGACATGCAAACAGAAGCCTAAAATGAGAACTGTCAAATAGCAGTGCACATGTGAAGACATTCAAAGACTGGGAGACCTTTTACTTAGGGGATTCTAATGGAATTCAGTTTTGTTCAACTTACAAAGTGTGGGTTGAGGAAGGATGAAAGCAAACTATAAAGATTTCATACAGAAACACTTTATAGACCAACCCTGTAACAATATTAATACAGAGATTAACAGTAAGTGATTCCTACAATGTCTCTATGGCAATATATGGGGGTTTTTTGTTTGTTTGTTTGTTTGTTTGTTTGTTTTTCTTTCATGCCTATAGATATCCTGGAAATGCAGAGATAGCATTGAACACATCAAGCCTAATAAGAAGATCTTGATACGAAGTTACTTTTCTCTTGGTATTATTTTGTCTTTTATAGTTCTGTCTACATGTTTTTCACAAATGTGTCACCTCATCTCAGAAGTCAACCAGTGCATTTATTGCTAGATAATCTCTTATTTCTTTATACAACTCCAAACCTTTTCTTCTCATGGAATATTCTTTCCTCCCCATCTTTTCTATAAATGTCCCAGATCCACATCAAGAACATCCATGAAACACATTTAATCATAGCACTGAGGAGGAAAGGCCAAAAGATTACTATGAGTTCAAGGCCATACTGGCCTTTGAGTCCCAGGCCAACCAGGGACTCACTATTAGACCAGTAATACTAAGACTCTATCTCAGGACTATGTAATAAGACTCTATCTCAGAGAAACAAAAACAAGCAAGCAAATAGAACTTTCTTTTCCATAAAACTTTCTCAGATCACTGTAGTATATGTATTACCCCCTACACATGAAAACAAGCAAAATACTTTGTATTCTTTATTTCCTTTATTATTTACATTATTTTATTAACATGTCTCATAAGTATTTTACTTACCCTTTTATCATCTGGGCTATATATATGCTCATGAGGGAATGGTTTTAAACACTCCAGCAAACTGGTTGGTGTATATTGTATTGGTTACTGGGAATTTTCATTATATATTCACTTATATATAATGATACCTGACGATAATATTCAAAACAGAGATTGAGTTCCGTGAGTCAGTTCTACCAGTCCTACATTGAAAACACTGATATCAAGACAGATGTTTTATTTCCACTTATTATGAAATCCTAGACCTCTTGGGGGTGGGAGTTGATTCAAGACTTCTTAACAGAACAGACTCAGTCACTATGATATAACAAAGAGACTAAAGCAAATAGTATTAAGTAGGAGATTAATTGGTCTTGGTGTCATTGTGCTAGAAAGGACAAATTTCTTGTTATCTAATATCTCTAGTTGAGGCACTGGCATGAGTTCTAGAATTACAGAAGGGGAAGACCAAGGTGTAGGAGAGGCAGGAAGATGGATAAAAGTTCAAAAAGTTTGATGAACCTGGTCTACTGGTAATCAGGGAGAGATTGCCTGCAAGGATTACTGTACCTACAACTGGTGGTAAACTGGAGAGGAGAAATGACACTAACATAATGAAGTGGTTAAAGAGTCAATGATAAAGAAACAAATAGAGATAGGACAGTGACTGAGTATTATTTCAGGCTTAACATAATATCCACCAATTTCTACGTGCTGATCTGAAGGTCTGTACCAGATGTTGTAAAAGCTGGTGGTTGTCTCTATATATCTTGAAACTCTTTTGTTTTTATTTTGGTATCTTAAGTCTTGACAGCTTTGCTATTACCATTGATTTTCAGCTTCAGGGAATTTAGAGTTATCCAGGAAAACAGAGCTCAGGGCATGTCTGTGAGGAATTTCCTAGGATGGTTTATTGGATGTGGGAAGCCCCACCCTTAATGTGGGTGACACCATTTAAAGTACTGAAGTCCCAAACTGTATAAAAAAGGAGATAAAGGAGATGGTTAAGCATTATCACTTCTCTCTCTCTCTCTCTCTCTCTCTCTCTCTCTCTCTCTCTCTCTCCCTCCCTCCCTCCCTCCCTCCCTCCCCTCTCTTTCTCTCCCTGCCTCTTGATGGGTGATAGGCTGTTTTCTTCTATCTCACACTGTTATCACCATGCCTTTCCACAATGATTGACCATATTCTCACAGGGTGAGCCAAAATAGCTTCTTTCCTTAAATTGCCTTTGGCATTTCTTTTGTCACTGCAATGAGCAGAGCAGTCAATGCAAGGGTATATATGTTCTTTTTCTTTTTACTTGTAACACACTTAACAAGAAGCTAATTGGTCTCATACAGCACTACAGTCTACCATGGTTGAAAACATGTAGTGGAAGACAGCTTTATAGAAACTGTTGTGTACAGTGAGCACTCATAATGTCCTCATATCTATTCACGGTATGTGGCAGAATTGATCTGAAACAGGGAGGGATTATAAAAACCAAAGGCCAGCTTCAACTGACCCATGTCCTCTAACTATTCTTGTCTTCTAAATGTGTTACAACATCCCAAAAGAGTTGGCTATTCAAAAACCAACATTTAAACACATGAGACTGGTTGGGGTCGGGGGAGAGGGTCATACCATCGTCAAACCATTACAAAAGGATACATAGAAGGCTAGGTAATTTTAGAGGCCTCAGTGTTATATTGCAATTTCAGATAGATACTCAGTATATCATTAACATTAGGAATTGAGTTAGAATCCCAGAGTCTTTGGAAATTTTTATAATGCATTGATGATTTAATTTCTAGATGACTTTTATATGGAAGTTTCAATAGAAAGGTTGGTGGGATAGAGACAGAGGCCAACAAAATAGGTCACCATCAGCAGCCTCAGGAGTTCTTTTCAGTGACTTTCACACAGGCAAAAGTGAGATTTGTTGCTCTGAATTAAAGAAATTCAGTGTAAGTCAATATAATAGAAAATTGAATTTTATTAAAACAGAATGAATGATAGTGAATAAAAGATTAAAGCATACCTGAGAATATAGGTATGGACTTCTAATGGCAGAGACAAATAAATACCTTTACACTGATATGATAGCTTTCAAGTTCTGTCTCTAAATGGTGTACTTCATTATCCTTTTTATAACATTAAAATATTTTTCTTTTGTAAGCACATGCATAGTATGGACTTAGAAGAGGTATGGTTTAGCTTTAGTAATTTGAGGAAAATGCTGGAAACTCAAGGTTATACATTATTTTCCCCCACATAAGCAGTTTCCCTTTGATAAGGTGTCTTTTGAGAAGCATTATTTTCATGAGCAACCTTGGCTTTCTTTGTGATATCTGAAATGTTTTGCATTCATCACCAGAAAAAAAAGGTACTACATACCAAGATGGAAAAGTTATTTTTCTTCCCATGTGCCATAATTCTCTTTGTCTTTCTAGTCTGTCTCAGAAATTAATGTGTAATAGTAAATATTGATCATAGTATTGAGGTGGGTTTGAAAAAATACTGAGATAATAGTGTCTAACATTTCATTATTATACTTACAGAAATAAGAGAAAAAGGAAATGCAATTTTTTAGTGTGAAGTCGGTAGACAGAATTTCAAGATAGCAGTCAGGTTCTCTTTGAATCCCATCTCAAGCCCTATATCTGCTTAATTTTGCACTTTAGCCCATCATCATAGCTACTCATAGATGCCATCAGAGCACTAGATAACCCTGACAGTTTTTATTCTGCTTATTGAAATTTTTACATGGAATAAATATCATAAACTGAGATTCAAACAATGTCACTTGATATTGACTAATGACGCTGTGACAAAGCAGTTTACTCTAACCTTCCTTACAGTTTTTATCTATAAAACTAGATGTCTCAGAGCATTTATTCTAAATAAATTGCATTCATGTCTTTGCTATAACTTTCTTCATTTTGGCTGTGTTAAAATTCCTGTTTCCATTAATTTATACCACCTGCCTAATACCAGAACTTGAATATATTACCTCATATGTTCATGTGAATATTCTTATACTGAGTTGTTTATATTTGATTTTGAGACTTGGTCTCTCTAAATTGTCCTGGTTGGCCTTGAAGCTACACTATATTCCAAACTATACCAAGCAATATTCAAACTTTAACTTCTCTTTTGTCGTGAAACTCAAGAAGAACGAAGACCAAAGTGTGGACACTGTGCCCCTTCTTAGAATTGGGAACAGAACACCCAAGAAAGGAGTTACAGAGACAAAGTTTGGCGCTTTGTCGAAAGGATGGACCATCTAGAGACTGCCATATCCGGGGATCCATCCCATAATCATCTTCCAAATGCTGACACCATTGCACACACTAGCAAGATTTTGCTGAAAGGACCCAGATAGAGCTTTCTCTTGTGAGACTATGCCGGGGCCTAGCAAACACAGAAGTGGATGCTCACAATCAGCTATTGGATGGACCACAGGGCCTCCAATGGAGGAGCTAGAGAAAGTACCCAAGGAGCTAAAGGGATCTGCAACCCTATAGGTGGAACAACATTATGAACTAACCAGTACCCCGGAGCTCATGTCTCTAGCTGCATATGTATCAAAAGATGGCCTAGTCGGCCATCACTGGAAAGAGAGGCCCATTGGACATGCAAACTTTATATGCCCCAGTACAGGAGAATGCCAGGGCCAAAAGTGGGAGTGGGTGGGTAAGGGAGTGGGGGGGGAGGGTATGGGGGACTTTTGGGATAGCATTGGTAATGTAAATGATGAAAATACCTAATAAAATATTTTTTTTAAAAAACAGAAGAAGATAAGTTCAGGAAGAAATCTTAATCTTAGGGTGAAACAAACGAAGTAGGCTTCAGGCAAGAGTCTGGTTTTGGGCTTGGACAAGGAAGAGGGCTCAGATACTTTGGTCATTCTGACAAGCCCTTGGAAATAACTGTCTCAGGAGTAATTATGGGACTTTGCTTACTGCTTTGCTGGTTCCTTATTGTACTGCTTGCCCTTAATACTGGCATGTAATTAAAATAGTATAAAAGCAGATTGGTAAAAAGTAAACCTGCCTTAGTCTCAGAACTGGCTGGATTCATGCTACAAAGTTGTCTAATTGTCTTTTTTTCTTTTTAATCCTCATTCCTGCCCTGGAGAACCTGTTGACTGACTGAGTAAGATTGGTCATTTAGGATTGCTGCATAATAATTTACTTTGCTACTGTAGCTGACCTGCCTTCTGTGTTTCTTTGAGGCAGAAAACTGCAACCTCAGGTACTTAGCACCTCATTCTAAAAGAACAAGTGATTAAGAATAGACTGATCTATCTCAGCAGGAACCACACAGCTCTAACTTTCATTCAGCTAGTTGATGTCAAGTCACAGAAAATAAAGTGGACACTTTGAAAGTTATTTTAACGTTTATTTCCTATGAAACCTCTCTAAGAAAAAGGGGGAAAACGGGCTGGCGAGATGGCTCAGCAGATAAGAGCACTGATTGCTCTTCTGTAGGTCCTGAGTTCAAATCCCAGCAATTACGGGGTGGCTCACAACCACCCGTAATGAGATCTGACACACTCTTCTGGTGTGTCAGAAGGCAGCTACAGTGTACTTATTTTAATAATAAATAAATCTTTGGGCCAGAGCAAGCAGGGACTGAGAGGGCAGTGTTGACCAGAGCAAGCAGGGCTGACCAGAGTGAGGTAGTTAACCGGAACAAGCAAAGGTCCTAAAAAATTCAATTCCCAACACCACATAAGAGCTCATAACCATCTGTACAGCTACAGTGTAGTCACATACATAAAATCAAGAAATACATCTTTTAAAAAAGAAAGAAAAATGGGGAAAACAGAATGAATGAAAAACGGGGAAAGAGAAAATTCCCTCTCATCTTCTTATTCTCACCATATATGTATATCTTTCACAATAGATGATCACATGGTAAAAACTTCATCACAAGTTCACACAAAAATTTAAATCGTAAATCCAGGAAGTTTACAACAGTGAATGTTTACATGAATATATATTAGAAGTGCTTATCTAGCTAAACATCCATCACCTGTCATGGCTCCACAGGTTCATAGTGTTAAAAACCATAACTACATTAGTAGTTAAACCCAATTAATTAGATAAACCCAATCAATAGTTTATTTTTAGCACATATAATAAATCATTAGGTCTCTTTTTAGTGACAGTTGGTTAATGTTCTCTGAGTAGTAAAATGTCTGTAGCAATTAACTGGTGACACTAAAGATTAGCAGAGTTTTCATTGCAGTTTGACTATAAGAAAGAAACTAATAGCAGTCCCATTATAAAAGAGCTTAATAAATACTGATATAAATTAGGAATTCATATAGGATTATCATAAAGAATTGAGGTTATCTATTTGTCTACATGCCATCACTATAAGACAGTATATCTCCATAGTTCTACAGAGATCTGCTCAAAGGGGTGGGCTAATACCTAGTGATTGTTATATATGTAACAATAACAACCAAGCACATTAATAGTAGGAATCTTTCCTAAAATGATTTTCTCCTGGACCTTGCCTTATGGAACTTTGTCAAAGAATGTTAATCTAAAGTGAAGTCACTTCAGAAAAATCATTTCCTAGTTATTAGCTTGTTGGCTCATGACAAATCTCCAAAAACCCACATAATGCAATTTTAAAATGGAGTATAAAGCTAAACAGAGAATTCACAACAAAAGAATCTCAAATGACAAAAAGTGATATTTTGACTTCTTCCTTTTTAATTTGTATCCCCTTTATCTGCTTTTGTTGACGAATTGCTCTGGCTAGGACTTCAAGTACAATGTTGAATAGGTAGGAAGAAAGTGGACAGCCTTGTCTAGGCCCTTACTTTGGTGGGATTACTTCCAGATTCTCACACCATCTGATCTACTTTCCTTCTAACTGGAAAAAGGAGGCACATCAGGAAATCTGAAAGAGCACTTGATATAGAACCCTGTAGGCAGCAAAGTGACAAGTGTCAGTATGACCAAAAGGAAAAACAAGTGCTTCTCAGGAAGACTTCCACAAAGGTTTGCATAGTATCTCCAATAAGAGGTGTGTTTTGCAAACTCAAAGACAAAAACCACATGATCATCTCATTAGATGCAGAGAAAGGATTTGACAAAATCCAACACCCATTTGTGATAAAAGTCGTGGAAAGAATAGGAATTCGAAGCCCATACCTAAACATAATAAAAGCAATCTACAACAAACCAGTAGCCAACATCAAAGTAAATGGTGAGAAGCTGGAAGCAATCCCACTAAAATCAGGGACTAGACAAGAGTGCCCACTTTATCCATACCTACTCAACATAGTGTTTGAAATCTTAGCCAGAGCAATTCGACAAAAGGAAATCAAGGGGATACAAATTGGAAAGGAAGAAGTCAAAATATCACCATTTGCAGATGATATGATAGTATATATAATTGACCCTAAAAATTCCACCAGAGAACTCCTAAACCTGATAAACAGCTTCAATGAAGTAGCTGGATATAAAATTATCTCAAACAAGTCAATAGCCTTTCTGTACACAAAGGATAAATAGGCTGAGAGAGAAATTAGGGAAACAAAACCCTTCTCAATAGTCACAAATAATATAAAATACCTTGGTGTGACACTAACTAAGGAAGTGAAAGATCTGTATGATAAGAATTTCAAGTCTCTGAAGAAAGAAATTAAAGAAGATCTCAGAAGATGGAGAGATCTCCCATGCTCATGGATTGGCAGGATCAATATAGTAAAAATGGCTATCTTGCCAAAAGCAATCTACAGATTCAATGCAATCCCCATCAAAATTCCAACTCAATTTTTCAACGAATTAGAAAGGGCAATCTGCAAATTCATCTGGAATAATAAAAAAACCTAGGATAGCAAAAACTCTCCTCAAGGATAAAAGCACCTCTGGTGGAATCACCATGCCTGACCTAAAGCTGTACTACAGAGCAATAGTGATAAAAACTGCATAGTACCGTTATAGCGACAGACAGGTAGACCAATGGAATAGAATTGAAGACCTGGAAATGAACACACACAGTTGTGGTCACTTGATCTTTGACAAGGGAGCTAAAACCATCCAGTGGAAGAAAGACAGCATTTTCAACAAATGGTGCTGGCACAGCTGGCAGTTATCATGTAGAAGAATGTGAATTGATCCATTCCTATCTCCTTGTACTAAGGTCTAATCTAAATGGATCAAGGAACTCCACATAAAATCAGAGACAGTGAAACTTACAAAGGAGAAAGTGGGGAAAAGCCTTGAATATATGGGTACAGGGAAAAAATTCCTGAATAGAACAGCAATGGCTTGTGCTGTAAGAGTGAGAATCAACAAATGGGACCTCATAAAATTGCAAAGCTTCTGTAAGGCAAAAGATGCCGTCAATAAGACAAAAAGGCCACCAACAGATTGGGAAAGGATCTTTACCTATCCTAAATCAGATAAGGGACTAATATCATATATATATATATATATATATATATATATATATATATATATATATCAAGAAGATGGACTCCAGAAAATCAAATAACCCCATTAAAAAATGGGGCTCAGAGCTAAACAAAGAATTCTCACCTGAAGAATACCGAATGGCTGAGAAGCACCTGAAAAAATGTTCAGCATTCTTAATCATCAGGGAAATGCAAATCAAAACAACCCTGAGATTCCACCTCACACCAGTCAGAATGGCTAAGATCAAAAATTCAGGTGACAGCAGATGTTGGCAAGGATGTGGAGAAAGAGGAACACTCCTCCATTTTTGGTGGGATTGCAAGCTTGTAGAACCACTCTGGAAATCAGTCTGGCAGTTCCTCAGAAAATTGGACATAGTACTCCAGGAGGATCCTGCAATACTCTCCTGGGCATATATCCAGAAGATGTTCCAACTGGTAAGAAGGACACATGCTCCACTATGTTCATAGCAGCCTTATTTGTAGTAGCCAGAAGCTGGAAAGAAACCAGATGCCCCTCAACAGAGGAATGGATACAGAAAATGTGGTACATTTACACAGTGGAGTACTACTCAGCTATTAAAAAGAATGAATTTATGAAATTCCTATGCAAATAGATGGACCTGGAGGGCATCATCCTGAGTAAGGTAACCCAATCACAAAAGAACTCACATGATATGTACTCACTGATAAGTTGATATTAGCCCAGAAACTTAGAATACCCAAGATACAAGATCCAATTTGCAAAACACATGAAACTCAAGAAGAGCAAAGATGAAAATGTGGACACTTTGCTCCTTCTTAGAATTGGGAACAAAACACCCATGGAAGGAGTTACAGAGATAAAGAATGGAGCTGAGACAAAAGGATGTACCATCTAGAGACTGCCATACCGAAGATCCATCCCATAATCAGCCGCCAAATGCTAACACCATTGAACACACTAGCAAGATGTTGCTGAAAGGACCCTGATGTAGCTGTCTCTGGTGAGGCTATGTTAAAGCCCAGCAAACACATAAGTGGAGTCTGGCAGTCAGCTATTGGATGGATCACAGGGCCCCCAATGGAGGAGCTAGAGAAAGTACCCAAGGAGCCAAAGGGGTCTGCAACCCTATAGGTGGAACAACAATATGAACTGACAAGTACCCCCTGGAGCTCGTGTCTCTAGGTGCATATGTATCAGAAGATGACCTAGTCAGCCATCAGTGGAAAGAGAGGCCCAGTGGTCTTGCAAACTTTATATGCCTCAGTACAGGGGAACTCCAGGGCCAAGAAGTGGGAGTGGGGGGAGAGGAGGAGGGGGCTTGGGGGACTTATGGGGTAGCATTGAAAATGTAAATGAAGGAAATACCTAATTAATAATAATAATAACAATAATAATAAAATAATCTCAAATGGCTTAGAAGCACTTAAAGAAATGTTCAGAGACCTTAGTCATCAGAAAAATGCACATCAAAACGACCTAAGATTTCACCTCACACCAATCAGAATAGCTAAGGCCAAAAGTTCAAGTGACAGCACAGGCAGGTGTGGATGTGGAAAAAGAGGAACAGTCCTCCACTGATGGTGGCATTACAAGCTAGTACAACCACTCTGGAAATCACTCTGGTGGTTTCTCAGAAAATTAGAAATAGTTCTACCTGAAGATTCCATCTATATCACTCCTGGGAATATATCCAAAAGATCCTCCACTATAAAACAAGGGCACATGCTATACCATATTCATAGCAGCCTTATGTGTAATAGCCAGAATCTGGAAACAGCCCAGATGTTCCTCAACCAAAGAATGAATACAGAAAATGTGGTTCAATTACACGATGGAAATCTATTCAGTGATTAAAATCAGTACATCATCAATTTTGCATGCAAATGAATGGAACTGGAAATTATCATCCTGAGTGAGGTAATTCAGAACCAAAAGAACAAGCATGGTATATACTTACTAATAAGTGAATATTAGCCAAAAAGTACAGAATACTTAGGAAAATCTACAGACCACAAAAAGTGTAATAAGCAGAAATGCCCAAGTAAGGAAGTTTCAACCTCACTTAGAAGGAAGAAGAAATTAATCAAGGAAGGCAGAGGTAGGGAGAGACCTGGGTGGGAAAAGGGGGAGGAGGGAAACAGGATCACATATGGGAGATGGGGGGCAGGAAAGAAGTCCAGAGGGCCAAGAGAATAAATAGAAATGAGCAGCCTTGAAGAGTGGGAGGTAGGAGGCACCTCTAGTGAATACTAGAGACCTGGGAACTGAGACACTCTCAGAACTCATTGGGGGTGACCTTATCCAAAATGCCCAACATTGGGGAAAGGAAACTCTTAAAGAGTTAACCTCCAGTAGATAGTCAGGGCCTCAAGTGGAAAGATGGGCTACTAACACACAGTTAAAATTCCTGAGCCAGAATTGTTCCTGATTTTAAAAAAAAGTGAAGGGAAAAAACAGAGAAGAGACTGAACGGAAGAGGTCCAATAACTTGCCAATTTGAGATCCATCTCATGGGTGTAGGGGTACCAAGGTCTGACATTACGATGCTATGATATGCTTACAGACAGGTGAACAAGCCACCTCAGTCAGTCAACAGGGTCTTATGGGAGGGGCTGAGGATTAAACAAAAGAATTAGGTAACATTATAACATGACTAAAGCCAGTGTTGATGTGGCTCTATTTTTTTTCCAATCTGCTTTGTACCATTCTAGGTACATGCAAAGAATAGAGTCAGTTCTAGATCAAAGACAAAGTCCTCAAGAAACAAACAAGGCAGTCAAGAAACAATCAAGGCATAAACAACGATCCCATGATTACTGTATTCAGGGACTTACTGAGATAATCAAGACACAAAGAACACATTCTTCAGCTGTATTCATCTGGAGTTTTGGCCTAGTCCAATGTCAAATTCTTGTCCTAGCCCAATGTAAATATTCTTGCCAAGTTTCAGGAAATAGCCCCAAGAGCTCTCCAGAGATGGGAGCCTGGCATGGCCGTCCTCAGAGAGGCCCTTCCAGTAGCTGACACAGAAGCAGATACTTACACCCATGGTTGAATTGGGGGACAGATTGAAGAAGCTGAAAAGGAAGAACAACCTTATAGGAAGACCAGCAGTCTCAATTAACCTAGACACCAAGGAGCTCCCAGAGACTGAGCCACCAATCAGGAGCATACATGGGCTGGTCTGATGTCCCTGGAACATATGTAGCAAAGATCTACTTGATCTGGCCTCAATGGGGGAGTTTTGTGCTTAATTAAGAGAGCGCCTAGAGGCTTCAAGGAAAGAAGAGGCCTGGAGAGGGGCAGAGCACCCTCTGAGAGGTAAGGGAGAGAAGGAATGGAATGAGGAACTGTGGGAGAGGGGACTGTAAGTGTCAACAACTGGAATGTAAATAAATAAAATAATTAAAAAGAAAAGTAAACAGAAAGAAGGAGAAAAGAACTCATGAGAGCAGAAGCATGGAAGGTCCTAAATGTAAGTACTATGGAGATTTTGGTTAGGAGGTGGCCAGATTTGTTTAGGGAATTAAGGAACATCAATTCATGGCCCAGGTATCGAGGCTTAAAAATGAATATTGGTCTCTCTGTGTCATTATTGGGTAACTAGCTAGGGTGAAAAAATGCAGCCACTGTATTTAAATTATAGGTTACATTATATTAAAAAATAACATTAACTGCGAATTAACTAAGCTAAATATATATGAAAAGCCATATGAAAATCCACTACTTTATTAGTTATTCAATTTTTAAAAAATAGAGCACAATGAATAAACAGAGTTTGAAGGGAACTGCACAGCTTAATTGGATAAAAACAGCCACACACACACACACACACACACACACACACACACACACACACACACACACAAAGCATCCTAGCATTAAACAAACCTGCGTTCCAGATATGACATAATCCAATTATCCCTTGGTGACTCAGATCTCAAAGAATCCCTAAAACAGTTCAATTGGCCTTGTTTATTAATAAGAGTTAGCTATCAAAATGTTGCTGAAGATAGCATGGTTTAGATACACTGCAGAAAGCAATGAAACCAGGACTGAATTGGAAACCTGTTGGTTGCTGTCTAGCATCCATATCTCTGAGCTGTGCTCTGCAGACTGAGGGTGGGAGAGATCAAAGTTACCAAGAATCTTAACATGCTTTGCATACTGTGAGCTGCAGCACTACAGTGTAAGGAGAGATGTGCCTGGCACAAAACAGCTCTCTAATTGCGCTTAACTGTTGCTCAAGGAGGAAAATCGTGCCTGGTATAAGTATTCAACCTAACTACGCAAGTATCATGGGATCACACATCTTAGAGAAGAATATATTATCATCAGTTTATTAAGCTAACAAAATTTCTGACTGCATTCTAAATATTTATACTTATTTCCCATAGATAAATAAAGCTTTTTCCTTTCATCAAATAAATGTCCCTTTTGGACAGAGAGAAAATTCCCGAAAACTGTACTTGTCAAAAAACATAGCATATGTGATTCTGTGGTGCTCAGCTGCAGTTGATAGATCTACAACACAATACCATCATTTGCTGCATACAGCATTACTGAAAAGGGAGCAGAATGGTTGTTGGACAGAGACTTAGAAGTCTGCCTTGATGTTGTTTCCTAGAAAGGCGAGGAAAGCTGAAACTATGGTAGATTAACAAAATACTTGCCTAAACATGACTCAAACATGTAGAATACTAAAAGACTTGTCAACATGAATAGGAAGGGGGACCCATCCTTAAACAATAACCATGGGAAACTGAAACATTTTGAGAGCCTGTGAAATAACCTTTCCCATGGGTTAGCTCTCCATTTGGTGATTTAAAAACAAAAGCAAATGGTTATCTATGAAGTAAAAAATGTACAAGTACTCTTATATAAATAGCTGTTTTATTTATGAATTCATATGCTCATGCATAATTATGTGGGGTGGGCATAAGGGGGGTGATTTTTAACCATATGAATATATATGTGTGTTTGTGGTTGTTTAATTTTATATATATATATAGAAGAAAAAGAGTTAAGAAAGACATTGCAAACTGGTGGAACAACTGTAGGAACAAGCATGGCAAATGCTCAAAAGCTAAAAATATGTCCACTATATGTTACTATATGATCAGGTATAAACATTATGTGTTTTATTTCTATTGAACAGTCATAAGATCAGCCATGACATGACCTCACTATACTGCAAAGGATTCTGAAAATGAAAGAGCACTCAAATGCATGAAGAGGAAATAAGAAAAATGTGAGAAATCTTCATCTATTATATATCTGACTGGAGATTGAAATCCAAAGTATTCATGATATATATCAAAATACCCTATTTATTTTATTGAGTTCTTGAGGCAAGGTCTTACTGGGTATCCATGGTTGGCCTGGAACTTTGAATGTATAATAGGCTGTATACACTCATAGAGCTATATCTGCCTCCCAAATGATGGAAATTTGGCATGTATGTATATGATATCTGGTCTGACCTCTTGGTATTAGATGATCAAAAAGGGATAAATCCAGGGAAAATTTATTCTCTTTCTCAGCAGTTAATAGTTTCCTTGATTATGTAGCAGAAGGGTAGGATCCTGTGATATTAGCTCCTTTAACCTTAGCATGTCTATTCATGATGTACCTGTTTAAGTCTTAATTATCCAGTGATAATTTTGAGATAGCACAGTTGAACTTTCATGTCCTTTCTAGAGGACACAATCGCACACCAGACATTCTGGTACTCTGACTCTACACTTTCTGATTCCTACTGTGTGATCTTCCTTAAGCCTGAGGTGCAGGCCCAGTGTTGTAGAGGTATCAAATGGAGCTGGACACAGCACAGTTGATCTCTGTTCTTTAACCTGTTGATTATATATATATATTCTATATAACGGCATCTTTTGTTAAAAATAAATCTGTTTTGAGAAAAACTGAAAAGCTTCTTTAATGGAAAGTCAGATTTAGACATATTTGTGTACAAGGATAACTAGTTATAAACATTTTTTAATTACACTGGGTTAGTAAGATGGCAGTGGCATGTTCTCCCCTAAGATTCAGACCCTCAGAGGTCATGAGTGTTTTGCTAAGACTACAGAACCAGATATTTCCCTCTTAGAGAGAAAGCCTCCAGTCCAGTTAGATAGTAGATACATATATGTATAGCATGTTTTAGTTATGTATTTATGAATATATATACATATATATATATTTGTCTATATATATGTGTGTATATAGTGTATAAGTGTTAGTTAATCATATATATAAACATATACCTGAAACATGTGTATATATATATATATATATATATACATATATACATATATATATATATATATATATTGTTTAATCATAATGTGTGTGTGAGCTGTGTGTGTCTGTAAGGAAAAAAATTAAGAAAAAACACTAATGTACTTGGGCACTTATCTATTGATATAGATAGGTATCAATATGTAAGAAAAAGAAACTAAATGTTAACAAATTCAGATAAATTGAAATTATGTATCTTTTTCATCATAATACAAGAAAGCATAAATCAAAAACTTTAAAAAGAAAAAGAAACTATGAGCTCAAGAGGAAGCAAGGGGAGAGTGGAGGAAGGAGATAAAAGAAGGAGGAAAATTCTGTATTTATGATTTAATTACAGAAGCATTTATTTGTCTGATCCAGTAATGGCTAAATGATTATAGAGGTAGCTAATACCTTTGTGATTTGAATTTTGACACAATTCATAGAGGACTTTTAGTTGTGCCCATAAATCTGTGGCATTTAAAATTATAATAACTGGGAAACAACATACTACTCTCATATCAAATTGGCACAGTGCCTGCTAAACATTTCTGAATATACTACTGAAGGAGAATTGGAAAATGAGCTGCTAAGAGAAGAGCCACTATTCTTCACCAGTGTTGCCTCAGATGAGTCTTTCACTGTCCAATGGGACATAACCCCTCCAAAAATATGTGGCAAGCATAAAAAGGACTGGATACATGGGAAATAAAGGTCTAATTGATATGTTTTACTAATCATTGATCAGTGAAGGTTGTGTTTGCAGTGCAAAAAAAATAGTATATTTTGCTTTGTATAACATTCAGATATCTGAGACAGTCTAATGCTTAGTAGATCTTACATGTAGTTAGATGATGATTTTTTCTATGTGAGTTTTGTGATTTTTGCTTATTCAAGTTTATTGCTTATGGTTTTTACTACAAGGAAATGTAATCTAAGAATTAAGGGACATACAAAAGCAGATAAAGTACTTTTCAGGGAAGCCTGATGAATTGTTTGATCCCCACAGTTCATGGGAAAAGGCAGAGAGGTTACAGCATGGCACAGGGTTGTTTAAACATCCTACATGCATTCCAGTGCTCAAACAGACACAGCAACACACACACATGATAATAAAAAAGAAAATAGAAATTAAAACTATAATACGGAGCACATAAAAAAAAAGCAGACTCAATTGATGTGCTCTCTACATGTCTTTAATTTGATTCTTACAGTTTTGAGTCAGCATGGATTGCAATAAATGGGTCCTCAGCAGAGTTACTAATGGAAAAGTGAGCTTTACCATCACTGCCAACATTTACTTTAAGTCCAGTGCAATTGCCATCGACCTTATCTCCAGAGATGACATCACAGTATGTGCCAGCAGGAAGACCAGTCTGTAAAGTGGCTGACAAAGCCCTGGGGGAAAAAAAAGTTAATATTTAATTGGAATTCAACCCAGTTAACTGCAGAAAGATCCATTATGAATTCTCCACAGAATTGTAAGTCCCCGAACCTTGTGCTATAGAACAGTAAGAACTCAGAGCTCAGTAAAAGAATCAGAGCACCAAGACTGTGTCAGCTGGAGCAAGCAAATTCTCTATCCCCAAGTCATTATTTTATATGTCTATTTGTTTCACCACCTGTAGTGACCAGAGACACACAGAGAATTCAGAGAAGCTCAGCACTAAAGTTCTTCTGTGATTGTCTTCATTTCCAGTCTGTCCTCTGCTGGATTAAACTCTGATTAACTTTTTAATGGCATTCATTCTTCAAAGGTTCTTAGATCACATGATGCCAGATGATTTTTTCTCAAATTAAACATAATCTAGCATTTCTATTAATACATACATGTTTGTAGTAGAAAACGGTTTACGTAAAGTAATCCTAGTTCTAAAAAAAATACAAGTTCTCATTCAGAAAAAAATAAAACTGTTATGTACTTCAATTTTTTTGTTGTTGCCAATAAAACATGATTTAGATAAAAAAAGAAAAATATTTACAACCAGAAAGAAAGCTGATTTAGAGTTGAAACAGTTCACTGTCTCCCAAAAAGATTCTCTGAGATACAATGCTTTTTTGATTTGTTTTGTTTGTGAGATGAGGCCTCTCTACCCAGCCAGCCATGACTGTACTGAAATTATTTTGCAGATCAAGATGGGTTCAAATTCACAGAAATAGGGCTGCTTCTTCCCCCACGTAACAAGCAACAATACTGGTATTGGATCTTGAGTACTACAGAAGAGAGAGTCATAAAGGAAGTCTCAGAAGTACTACTAGTTAAAGAACAAGAATGAAGGTTTTAAAGCCTGAGTAAACAACCGATTGAAGAAACTCATACACCAAATGCAAGTACACAAATGCTTTTAAAATTTGTAAAACATGTACGTACATAATTGAAGACCCAATATAAGCATAATGGATTAATATATAAGTTATAATCAAAGGTAATGGGAAAAGCACTCCAGTACTAGTATGGCACATTTTTAATGATGTTGATATATATTTACTATTTATATACTTGTAAAATGTGTGAAACAAGCTTGTAAGTATGAATATATGCTACTGTCATTGTACATTATGGTTAAAGATCAAGTTCTTGTTGGGTGGGATGTGGTGGATGGGGACATCTTCATGGAGACAGGAGGTGGGAAGGAAATATAGGATGTTGAACAGTTGGAGGGTGGGCAGGGGAGAGGAATAAAATCTGGAGTTTAAATAAATAATTAAATAAATGATTAAATAAAAAACAAAATTCTATTAACACAAAGGAAAATAAGAAACCAAATACCATTTTTCTTATCAATATTGAACAGTTACTTGTGGCTTAAATTCCTTGTCTAAAAGATTTTTCACATATGAAAAATATAAATGAACAGGGACAGAAAAGAAGCATCTTAGAGTGCAATATTATACAGCCATTCCCGAGTCAATGTCCACTCACCAGTCATCATTGTTAAAGACAATGAAGCCTCTGTTTCCTCTGCTAAAAGCTACTTGGTTGCTGTTATTATCCCACCAGTTTGCAAAAGGCTGACCATTGACTACATTCCTGAAGGCAACCATGTTCCTAAAAAACACAATATCATGAGAAATGCTGGTACCCTTTAATTCAACAATTTAAAATAAAAGGTTAAACAACTTCCTTATTATACAAGTTCTGAAGGGGACATTCCCACCTTATTTGACGCCATCTATGTTCACAGACCCAGTCATTGCCACAAGTAGTGTCTGCATTAATGGTCACTTCTTTTGTTACTCCATTGTTATTAGGTGGTCCAATCCAGTCATTCTGATCCTTAATTATTGAAAGAATCAAGTCATTTGAATGCTTGTAGCTCCCTGACTCTTGCCACTACAGAAAACCAAAACCATGCCTGCCATGCTAATTCTGTCTTTGCAAGTGTCTAATTTTTGTCTAAGTTCTTCAGTGTTTTCACAGGCTTTCACTGAAATCTCAACTTCTGTTCAAACTCAGGTTTTCTAAAAACATATTAACAACATCAGAAAAATTTTAATCATCCTATTTTCTGCTTAGTATCACACGTTAGTGTGACTGAAACAAGTAAATTAGAGTCAGGAAAACTGGAAAATTACAACCTGAGCAATCTACATCAGTATACATTGGATATGTATGCCTCAGTTTATGCATAAAGGAGATAGGTAGTTCTATATAATTAAAGAACATATATAAAAATGTTTTCATGTAATACTTTCTATGTTAATAATAGCTAATTTATTACTAATCTGTCTGTTAAATGTGTAAGAAAATATTCTAACTTTACTAAGTTACCCAAGTATAAATGAGCATCTTATAATGGCAAATATTTATTTTTTTGAGAAAAAAAAATCTCTTTCTACTCATGAAACCTCTTCAATAAAAGAATAAATTTTAATACAGAACATGGGGACTCTTACCTTGAAAGGAAATGAAAATTATTTGTCAGATTTTATAGAGAAGTGATATTTGCAATTTATATTTGATATGTGCTATAAGATACTATCTTCCACTGAGATAGGAAACTTCACATAGCCTTTCAGATATCTGATTGTCTAATTGTTTAGTTCAATTTTGTAATTGTTTAAACTTGTGCACATAACAAACAAAGACATAATGGCTATAATTCAATTCATCCATGGATTTATTAAGCAAATCACTATTCTGTGATTCTCATAAGTTCATATCTATTATAATTTCTTTGATTATCATTAAACAAGCTTCCTTCTCATTCCACAAGGGGGGAAATATTTTCATATGATGGCATTGATCGTACCAAGGACAGAAAGAATTTGAAATTCCCTTTAATATTAACAGCCATAATTTGATACCAACTCTAAGTGTCAAGACTTTCTCAGGCATAACTGTTTCTGTATTTTCTCATCCCTTCAGCTATGCTTTTCATTACCAGGTGCTTCTTCTATGTCCTTTAAAAAACTGTAGTGAAGAAGCACTTAATAATGACTATCATATGCTTTAATGTCACATGAAATTAAAACAGAACCACTTTATTTTTCTATATTGGAAGATGCTTTGGACAACTCCAAGACTTACTTTTCCATTCTGGAAATTTCTATTCCAACGGTAACTTGACATTACTCTTGTGAATCCATAAGGATGAGCCAACATAAATCCAACAGCCATTTTGTACATTCTGAAAGTTTCAAAATAGTGTTAAAGCAGAAGTATATAGTACTTTACTGTCATTAAATGCACGCCCACCAGCAGCAAATAGTGTTGTCCTACCTAGCATCCCAGAATGTCAGGATGGATGATCCTCCAGCACCATGTCCTCGCTGATTGTCATGGTTGTCCACAAACACAAGGGCTCTGTCAGAAGGCACCAAACCCCAACCTTCTCCCCAGTTCCTGCATTTGAAAAAAAAAAACATATGATTCTTTCAAAATGCTTAGCATAAAATTACATATGGCATTCACAATTATCTAAATAAATGACAATTTCATACAAAGTATTTCATAAAGAGATGCATATATATTATATATAATTGTATATGTACACATATGTACAATTTTCTATGATAACATACATGGGAATTTTATCCAGATTTAGGTTTTACTATATAATCTTTTGTTTTGATTTTATTTTAGATTTTTAAAATTTTATTGTAACATTATGGACTTGAGAATTAAGACATCCATGTTATATAATATAGAATGGAAATGAATTTATAACTCTGCTTTTATATTCACTTTTAAATTTCAATTAATTCCCTAATGTAACATAAATAAATTCCCTAGTGTAGTCATATTATAGGGATCACTTTTTAGTATAACTATTCTTAGGATGCTACCATATTTTTAGTAGGCCATAAGCAAACATTCTTAGACTCTAATGGACTTAACACAACCCAACAAAACTCACTAAGTGATACTTTAGATTTCAGCTGTTATCAGGTGACTGATGTATCAAATGAAAAACATAATTAATTAAGGATAAATGAACAATAAGCCTAACTAATAATCAACAATTTAAGTTACGATATTTAAGAAAATGACAACAGATGTATGACAGAACAAATGACAAAATGGTATATATTTACTTTAAATAGGACATCTTCTCTCCATTCCACTTGCGGATAACTGTGCCAAGTTTTGCACCAAACTTGAATTCTGTTACACGGCCATTTCCAAAGTACTCACTACCTTTAATTGCCTCACCACCCAGATCAATAACCTAGGAGAGACATTGGGGTAACTCATTTTAAATCATATTATTGAAAGATAATATTATATAAAATAGTTCTGTTATTTGAATGTTACTAGTGTCTTTCTGTTTACTGACATTCTGATTTTATTCATAAACCATATTTCACAATATTGAAAGTAACCAAATTACAATGCAAATTACAAAAGACTCATTTTTGTCCTCTAGGATGATTGCCAGAAGGAAAATACACTATTCAAATAAGGTAATACTTGCCTAATCAACATTAGAAGTGCTTATAAACTCATTAACTTTCTCAGTATATTAGAGATACAAAGGTGTCATCCTCAGTGCACTTCAAAAGAAATTATTCCTTAAATAAAAGGCTTCATCTATTTGCCTTAAACACCTACAACTCTGAGAGTATGAGACAAAAGTCAAAATCAGAAGATTGGCTGGAGACAATAAGAATTATGATTTCTGTGTCCTGTAAAATGATATCTTTGAATATAAAAGATAGATAAATGAAATTAGCTCTGTCTTGAAACATGTTGTGATAAAGAATTAAATGTGCACATTCTGATTAAGACCACTTGTATTTTTAATGGCAGAATGAGAAGTCTACATGTGACAGAGTTATTAACCTACATTGATAATTACATGCTTAGAGAGATCTGCTGTCAGTTATCTGGTTTACAAAATGACAACATTTAAAGAAAATCCCATGAGACTTTATACCCCATGGAAAGAACTATAGAAAACTGAGGAAAGCTGGGTACAGGGAGTCTTCCCAAGGGAAAAGCACAATTGGTTGTCCAGTACCAAGTCTACCTTGATACCGTACATATAGAGAGCAATAGAAGAATTGAATCACTTACATACGAACTATATCAGTTATGTTTAGGAAACATATATGTGTATGTGTTATATGTCTGAGTAGATATATACACACATACACATATATACATATAATAACAGTAAGTAAAAAAGTAGGACATTAATGTGAGGGAAAATATGGAAGGGTACACGGAAGTGTTTGGAGGTAGGAAAGTGAAGAAGGAAACATTGTAATTAAAGTATAATGTCAATTTTTTTAAATATATATATATATATATATATATATATATATTGTTTTACCTCTTGGAAAATGAAAGGTCTGCTTCCTTGGGAGAACCATTTTGTATTGAGATTATGCAGTTTGTCCAAACTGCCTTTATGTCTCCAGGCCACATGTGCTTAGCAGCGTCAAGTCTGAACCCTGCTACTCCAATGTCAATGAGATGGTTCATATAGTCAGCCACCTTGGTACGAACATAATCTTTCTCAAGTGCAAGATCCAGAAGGCCAGACAGACGACAATTTCTGACCTGTTGGGAGAAAATGATTGATTTATAAAATGTCATTTCTGTCTGAGAATTCATTTCCTCATTCAGCCATTTACACATTTATCAATAGCAAAATTTATATGGGTTTTGATTGGAACATGGAATGCACTGATTTTCTAATGTGGATGCAGAATCTAAAATTTCTTGTAACTATAGAGACTATCAGAGATTAAAATAGGTGAGCATTTTAGTTGGTTCATTCTCATTTCTGATCTTCTCTCTCTCTCTCCATGTCTCTTTCTCCATTTCTTTTTTTATTCCCTCTCTTATCTTTATTTTACAGATGTCAAAACATTGAAAAAAAAGTTGCTTATATTAAGTACGCTGCTACACAATTGAGACTGTAAATCAGTATTTGTAGATTGGGTCTATATATTATCCATATTTCTAATATTTCCAATTTATCATATTTATATAATTGATAAAACTAAGGTTTTATTTTTTTCAGACAAATGTTCTCAAGAGCACTCCTGCCTTTATCATTGAGTTTGATATATCCTTACATATTGCAACAAAAATACAGGACATTTTTTCTTTCTCGTTTTTCATTTCAGCATTCTTTCTTAGTAATGTTTTCCCTGCTCCCCCCACCAATGAAATCTAAATGAAATGTCCAATGGCTTTTCATAAATTTCTGTGCATATGTAGAAACATATACCGTTCTTTATTTCCATGACTGTTTCTCTCATTACCTGATAAGCATCATTGTAGTTACTAATTTCTCCATTACATTTATTATCGTTAAAGTCCCAAGCAGAGTATGGAACTGCTGGGAATTCCCTGTTATTTGGATTGAGGTAACTTCCACAGGTACTGCTTGTTCCTGCAGGATTGCCTGAGCCACACATGTGGTTAATGACAGCATCCACATAAATACGGACCTAACAAAGAAAAGTGCATATTTCAGTTGGACTCAAAAATCTATAGTTTCACAGCAAAGATCCAAAACATTTCATCTGCTGCTTTGTAGATTCACTTTAGAAAAGTGAATTTACAAACAGGGTAATGGATACAGAAAATGTGATACATTTACACAATGGATTACTATGCAGCTATTAAAAATTAATTTATGAAATTCTTAGACAAATAGATGGACCTGGAGGATATCTCTCTGAGTGAGGTGACCCAATCACAAAAGAACACACATGATATGCACTCACTGATAAATGGATATTAGCCCAGAAGCTCAGAATACCCAAGATACAATTTGCAAAACATATGAAACTCAAGAGGAAGGAAGACCAAAGTGTGGATACTTTGATCCTTCTGGGAAGGGAGAGCAAAATACCCATGGAAGGAGTAACAGAGACAAAGTGTGGAGCAGAGACTGAAGGAATGACCATGCAGAGACTGCCCCACCTGGGGATTCATCCCATAAACAACTACCACCAGACACTATTGTGGATGCCAACAAGAGTTTGCTTACAGGAACCTGATACAGCTGTCTCCTGAGAGGCACTGCCAGTGTCTGACAAATACAGAAGTGGATGCTCACAGTCATTCATTGGACAGAGCACAGGGTCCCCAATGAAGGAGCTAGAGAAAGTATCCAAGAAGCTGAAGGGGTTTGCATCCCCATAGGAGGAACAACAATATGAACTAACCAGTATCTCCAGAGCTCCCAGGGGCTAAACCACCAACCAAAGAAAACATGTGGTGAGACTCATGACTCCAGCTGCATATGTAGCAGAGGATGGCCTAGCTGGTCATCAATGGGAGGAGAGGCCCTTTGGTCCTGTGAAGGTTCTATGCCCCAGGATAGGGGAATGGTGGGCCAGGAAGCAGGAGTGGGTGGGTTGGTGAGCAGGGGGAGGGGAGAAGGGATAGGAGGTTTTCTATGGAGAAACTAGAAAGGGGATAACATTTAAAATGTAAATAAAAGATATCTAATAAAATATAAAATAAAATAAAGATAAGTGAGTAAAGAGAGAAAGAAAACAACTGTAAAAGAAGATCAACTGTAGTCAGATTATGTGAAAAAGAATATAGAGCTCTTATACAAAGAGAAACAGATACTACCCGAACAATAAAAAAAGTTCTGTTTTTTTTTAAGATAAAGTATATGGTATATATTTGAGAGACTGTGATGTTTGACATTTTATAGGGTTACAAGGAGAAAAACCTTTGCTTAATCTACATACTACTTGGCTAAAGACCAGAGGGAACATACATGTTCCTTTATTATAGAACAAAGCAGATATTTACCACCTAAAATAATGATAAAGAAGAAAACCGAGGAATTGTGGTTAGAAAGAGAAATCCTATCAACATGACTTAATCCCCATGTAGGAATCAATGCCCATGGAAATACTGTAGAGGTTTTAATAGTTATCAAATTTAAAAGTCAACATTTTGCATTATGAGTACTATTCTTTCAGATAGTCACATGTCTGTATTCAAGAATTTCAAAAAATGACAGTAAGAACTGTATTTTCAATAACTCATAAAATATAAAGTAAAATTTTAAATTTAAAATCTGCTTAAACTAAAGAACTCGACAAAAAAAGAGAAATTTTAATATATAATAAATTTAAAGAAAATGTGTCTTCACTTACACCAACATTGTTGCACCTTGTCACCATGTCTCTGAATTCATCTTCATTTCCAGACCTTGTGCAAATTTTGTAGCTGATTGGTTGATATCTTTCCCACCAAGGCCTTGATGGGTTATGAATTACAATATTTTCATTGGGTGGAGAGACCTACAAATAAAATAGTTATAATTAGCACCAGATTATGGCTTATATTACATACCTAAATCTTGTAGAAACCTATCAATAATCTGACATTATTTCTCAATCTATAAACATTCACTTCTGTTGATTAACAATCATAAGAAATTGTGGAAAAACTTTGCAGAGATACTCCTGATATTTTATAATAATATAAAGATGCTACAACTACCAATCTTTTTTCTTTCTCAGCAAAGTTATGTGTGAAATGAGGTTTCACACATAACACTCACGTCACTAGTTTTGATTATAATTTTGTGTTAGCACAGTAAGCTCTGCATTTATTTGTGAAGTTATCTTACCTGCACCCCTCCAAATCCCTTAGGAGCTAAGTATCGCTCACATTCCTTGGCAATATCAACCCAGCGCCACTCGAACAGGTGGACAATAGCAGTCCTCCCATCTGAAGTATGTGGGTCATATTGAGCCCAGCAGAACCCAATGAGGGAAAGCAGCAGAACGAACTTCATTTTGCTTTGAAGTTGTCAGTGTTCTCTGTAGCACCCATTTATATCCTGACAAAGGTACATTTTATCAAGTCAATATTTATGAATAATATTTAGAGAATAAACTCTTTCTTCATAATCTAAAAGATTTGCTGTGAGGATGTGAACAGGTGATGGACTTTTAGAAACTCTCACGCAAAATAAACTGAAAGCCCTCTGAGGCCATGTAATGTTTGACTACTATAGATCTTACTTCTGAGGCCATCCTGCAATATAAGAAAATTAATTTTGGAGGTAAATATATCTAAGCTTATTTTTGCAAAAATTTTGTAGTATTTAAGTTCTAAATACAAAAAAACAAATAATCTATTGAGTTCATTTTGTTTCTCCTACTCAAATTTCAATTATTTAATTATTATTTGATGAGATTTTCTTTTCTGGTCCCATTTATTTGGTGTTTTATAGGCTTCTTGTACCTTTATGACCATCCCTTTCTTTAGGTTGTGGAAGTTTCTATAATTTTTTTGAAAACATTTTCATATCCTTTGAGCTGAGAATCTTCATTCTCCTTTATTCTGATTATTCTTAAATTTGGTCTTTTCATTGTGTCCTGGATTTCCTGGTTGCTTTGGGTTAGGAGTTTTTTACGTTATGAATTTTCTATGTCTCTTTTATGGTATCTTCTGCACCTGAGATTCTCTCTTCTATCTCTTGTATTCTGTTTGTGATACTTACATCTGTAATTCCTGACCTCTTTCCTAGGATTTCCATTTCCATGTTTGCCTCCATTTGTGTTTTCTTCATTGTTTCTACTTCAACTTTTAGGTCTTGGCTTGCTTTATTCAATTCCTTCACCTTTTTACCTTCCTTTTCTTGTATTTCCTCAGTGAGTTATTGATATTCTCCTTAAAGGACTCAATTATTTTCATGAGATAGGATTTTAGAACAGATTCCTGATTTTCAGGTGTGTTGGCCTATTCAGGGCTTGCTGTAGTGGGAGAACTGGGTTCTGATGATACCCATGTATATTGGCTTTTGTTGCTTATAGTTTTGTGCTTGCCTCTCACGAGATTAAAGAATAAAAATTAATTAATTAATTAAAAAGACAAATGGCAGTACCAATGGGGGGAAACTTTCATGTCCTTTAGCAAGTGCTGAGTAAGTGTCCTTATTTTATCAAGCAAATAGTACCTTAAGTTATAATGAAGAACATTGCTGGGCATCCAAAATTCCTCTCAGGGAAAGTGAAAATGTAAGTAACTATAGTTATAATAATTAATTTTGTAAGTAATTTCAGATGAACATTACTAGTAGTAAAAGTGTGAAAGAATTATAATAGAGAGAGAGTTCAATATTGGGATGTTTCAGACTAGATATTCAGGGAATGTTTCACTAAAATTATGACTTAGGCTCTGACTTGAAAGAGGAAAATCATAAAATGGATGACTGGAGAAAACACAATCAGAGCAGATTAAAGGTCACAGAATAAAAGAACTTAGAATACTGGAGAAACATTAATAACATCAACACAAATGTGAACAGATTGAAATCAGGTGTCAAAACTGGGAAGGTATAATCAGATTGCAGAGAGCCAGGATCATAGGATTTTAAGAGGATACAAAGAGTCTAAATGGAGATGGAATTGAGGTTACTTCAGGTATATTCTACCTAAGAAGCTAAATGTTTTTTCATAAGAACTTGATAGAAGCTAACTAATTTTAAAGTTGTAAAGTTAATGTTTATGCCTGAGGAAATGCCCATGCAGTGTAGCATTCAGACTCTGAAATGGCTATTTGCTACCGTTCTTTTCCCTGTGGACATTGCTAAGACTAAGTAGAAGAGAAAAACATTAAAAAAAAATTGAGGAGGGAATGGGCTCAAGAAAGTTTACAACAGAAGACAAGGCAATTGCTGAGAAAATGGCTGTATCTGTTAAAGAGAAACTGCCTGCTGTAGACTGAGAGAGTGAGAAATTTAACATAAAGGAAAGACTTTACCCACCATAGGCTCCAAACCAGTGAAAGAAATGTGTCTGTGAAAGGGAAAAGTCCCAAGTCAGAACGCCACTGAAGCATATCCCTGTTCCTGAAAAAAAAAAAAAAAAAAAAACGGTGTAGGAGGCATTTTCCAGTATCAGCACCCAGAAGATGTTCTGATTGTCATTCAACCTCCATCCCTGTGTGACAGCAGTTGAAAGATTGATCTATGTATTCTGATTATACAGGCAAATAAGAGAAAAGATGGACGATATCCTTGAGGCTTCCTCCAATATTTTAAAGAATTTCTAATCCCAGGCAACTTGGGACAAAGTTTGGGTCCCCAAAGGGATCTTGGGAGGGTCTATGAAGCCATTGCAAGGAAGTGTATATGTAACACAGAGATCCCAAGGATATTGGAGATGTCAAGATCAGGAGATATCATCTGAAAAAGCTTCACTTACAATATGTTCAGCCAGATCAGTAGAGTTCCTGTGTGCTCCAGAAAAGCGTCTGGAGAATGATGTAGGGCTACCTATGTCCTTTGCATCCCACATGATTCCACCAGCATCCTTAAAGAGAGCCTTAGATTTAGAGTTCACCCTGCTGGTTTTTAGCCTTACATCATTTCTTCCTATTCCCTATATAAATAGCTATTTGTACCATTGTATAATGGAAGGATGTAATTTATTTTTGAATATATTATTGGCTTTCAAAATGAAAAGCTTATGTTGTCCATCAGAGGAGAGCTTACATTTTTGTAGTGCATTGTGATTGTTAAAACTTAGGGGGACTTGGAAGTTGGAAAGAAGGTAATTTTGGTTCATGAAAAGGCCAACAAATGATCGTAGTCACAGACAAAATGTATTCATCCAAAGGAAAAGTTTTACTGGTGTGTATTTGTTTAAAATTTCAGTTATTTCCTGGTTGTAACATTTAAAATTTGAAGCCTTTAGGTGGAGTCTTTGTAAAAGAAGTAAGACCTTGTGACCGATTTTGCAGTTTCCTGGCTTCCCTAATCTCTTTCCTCTCATGATAACTATGGATGTAATAAGATCAGCAACTTTCATCTCCTGCTGCCATGAACTGCTGATAGAGGTAGATCCTATCCACCAAATCTATAATGAAAGTTAACCTTATATCTGTTCCATTGCCTCTCTCCAGTTATTTTGTCATAGTGGCATGAAAGTTACTAACATAGGAGATGAGAATAGGGAAATAACAAAAAAATGGGGAGGAGTAAAATGAAGGGCATAGGAGGGTTGATAGTAAACTTGGGTGTCATCTTCACAAGACCTGCAGATAAGGCAATAGGTAACCCAAAAGGGATTTATTGAGGGTTAATATCTGCATATAGATGTAAGGGATTTCATTCATGATTATGTTAATTTGGGATGGAATGCAAATGTTAAAAGTGGAAGCACATTCCAGGAGTCACAGCCAGATGCAAGGATGTCTGAGAGACAGCTTGTATTTTTTGCCTAGTAATATTTGTCTAGAACTAAGTCCATGTGTTGGAGCTATCCCTATGACTAAAGTTGCTATAGTTGTTGTCATCTTTTGCTAGGAGAAAGGGAAGAAAAGAAAAGACAGTGGAGGAGAGAAGAGTATTCTTAGAGGAGCTGATGAGGGAAAGAGCAGCAGGTTTAGAGGAGATTGACTCTAGGGATCATAGCTTTTGAGATTCAGGGAAAGGATACACAAAGAAGATTCAAGAAAAATGCAGCTCTTTAAAGCTGTGAACAGAAATACATCACTGTCCTTAAGAATTCAAGAATATCTACTAGGGAAGGCTAGGAAGAGAAATATAATGTATTACAGTATATCCGGGGATTGAAGTATCACTGTTTTTTTTTTATTTTATTTTAATTAGGTATTTTCTTCATTTGCATTTCCAATGCTGTCCCAAAAGTCCCCCATACCCTCCCCACCAGTCCCCTACCCACCCGCTCCCACTTCTTGGCCCTGGTGTTCCCCTGTACTGAGGCATATAAAGTTTGCAAGACCAATGGGCCTCTCTTTCCAATGATGGACGACTAAGCCATCTTCTGCTACATATGCAGCTAGAGACACAAGTTCCGGGGGTTACCGGCTAGTTCACATTGTTGTTCCACCTATAGGATTGCAGACCCCTTTAGCTCTTTCCAGCTTCTCAAGTATCACTGTTAAATGTATAAAATTATAAATAAAAATACAGATTTATAAATTATAAGTGTATAAATTATAAATGTCCAAGTTATAAAGTGCATATAAATAGATATAAATTCTGCAATTAGAAAGTAGTTGAGTTACATGCATTTAAATCCCCAGCAACCAAGTTAATTTTTGCATGGATAAAAGTGCCCTTAGTCCCAAAATTGAAGTCTAAGACTAGAGTATCCTAAAGCAACCTCATCTACAAAACAAGTCAAAATGCATACTTTAGGTTCACTGAAACAATCTTTGATGAACAGAGTGGAGAATAAGGAAGGAGGCTAAGAACTCCATATTATGGCTTCGACACATACACAAATGAACATACACTCAGATATTGTATACATAAATAATCACAATCACACACAGGCACACACACACATACAAACAACATATGAAGAAAGGCTGGCAGGATAAGGTTACTTTAACAAAGTTTTGGGAGTTCTAGGTATGGTACACAAAATATGCACTATTAACTTATAGTGGAATATGAATATCACAATTGTCAGCCCTTGACATTTAACATGTTCAGGCCAATGAACATTGACTATATCAAGTATCAAGCTTTCATACCTGTATCTTGATAACTGAGAAGGACCAAAGAAAGAAGTTTAATGAAAAATTATACATTTGGGGAGATTCTAAATAATGCAAATAATGACAAAGAATTAGTAAATAAGCAATACAGAGAAATTGTTCATTACTTGAGGCCTATTTCAAGAGAACAAGACTGTTACTTTGCAAAATGTAAGGAGACTAATTGGCAGTGGCTACATATTAAAATCACAGGAGAAGTGTGACTAGACAGTGGGTGATGGAGTTCTGATCACAGAAGAGATAGAAAGTTATAAAATATAAGCATCTTCAGAAACTTACTACTGGAGCCGGGCGTGGTGGCACACGCCTTTAATCCCAGCACTTGGGAGGCAGAGGCAGGCGGATTTCTGAGTTCGAGGCCAACCTGGTCTACAGAGTGAGTTTCAGGACAGCCAGGGCTATACAGAGAAACCCTGTCTTGAAAAACAAAAAAAACAAAAACAAAAACAAAAAAAAAACAAAAAAAGAAAGAAAGAAAGAAAGAAAGAAAGAAAGAAAGAAAGAAAGAAAGAAAGAAAGAAAGAAAGAAAGAAACTTACTACTGATGGCTCCAAACTCTAAAACGTAATAATCCAGAGCATGGACCAAAGAATAAAATGTACTATGCTTTATTTCAGTCTCAATTTAAAAATCTTTTAAATTTAATTTTGGGATTTAAATTCTAGATCATGGTATAAGTATAAGATTTCTCCCTTCCCCGACCTCCTCTGTAACCCTCCCACTCACTCCACTTTTTTCTCAAACTCATGGCCTCTTTTTTTTTTCACTGATTTTTATCATGTACTTACATGTATATACCTCCTGAATGTCCCACCAAATAGAATCCTGAGGATCACATCTAGGGTTAATTCACCCACACTTGAAAGTCACCTCTCTGAAAGTACCTTATCTATTGATAAGATTGTTGAACTAGAAAACTGTAAATTACATTCCCAAGAATTGCTAATCTTGCTTAAACAGGTGACTGCAAACAAAGCATTATCTTAGTGCATGGTGACACTGAATTTCAGTGTATTTAGTTGTCATAATATTATTATAATCACTATACTGTTATCGCCACTGTTTGTCCAAGCCGTGCTGTTATAAACTCGTGCTCTTTTTTCACTTTCAGTGTAAACTTGTTAAAAGTCTGTCATCAGCATCTGTACTCTCCAAGGTCTAAATATCTTCTCAATTTCAAACAAGTGCTGTGAACGCCAGAGAACATGAAGGCAAAGAGCTCCTGCTCTCCATTATGCTGCTCATTTCTTCCAAATATTTCCTTCTTCCTTCTTTCCTTCTCTCCTTCCTACCTTCTCTTTGCCTTTCCTGCTCCCTTCTTTCTTCTTTGTCCCCAAAGTTCCTCTTTCTATCATTCTAGGATCTCTAACACACACACATACTGGTTCTGACATAAACAAATCTCAGTTTCTTTTGACCTATTCTTCTGAGAAGGAACATCTAGTAGTATTTATTAGATTGTATGGGTGGAGACAGCAAAGAGGCTCAGAGAGTCAAGAGACTAAATGGAAATGGGATGGGGGAGGTTCCCAGGACTCAATGTGGGTGACCTTAGGTAAAGTGCCCAACAATGAGGATATGGAACCTGAAGAGACCACCTCCAGTAGAGGCATAGGGACACCAACCTACCTAAAAATTTTCAACCCAAAATTGTTCCTGTCTAGAAGAAATTCAGGGACAAAAGTGGAGCACACACTGGAAAAATTGACCAAAGAATGACTGGCCCAACTTAGAGTCCATCCTATGGACAAGTAGTAACCCCTTATGTGATTACTGTTGTTCTTACAGAGAGGAGCCTAACATGGCTGTCCTCTGAGATGCTCTTTCAGCAGCTGACAGACAGATACAAATATAGCCAAGCACTGGACTGAGTTCAGGGACCCTGTGGAATAGTTAGAAGAAGGATTGAAGAAACTGAAGGGGATGGTAACTTCACAGGAAGACCAACAGTGTCAACTAACCTGGAACCTTAGAAGTTCCCAGAGACTGAGCTACCAGTCATAGAGTATTCACATGCTGTAGCACAGTAATGTCTTCTCTGGCCTCAGTGGAGACTTGATGCCCCAGAAAGGGAGGATACCAGTTGGCAGAGGGGGGGGTCACCCTCTCAGAAGCAAAGGGAGGGAGGTTGAGGGAAGAACTCTGTAAGGGGAAACTTGTAAGGAGGCCAATATTTGGCATATAAATAAACAAAATAATTATTTTTTAAAAGTTCCTGTAATAATTTAAAGAAGTATTATGTGCAAGTATAAATGAAAATAAACAAATACAATTATTGTTATGAAATGAAAAATATTGTCATTTTTTTTCTTATTTCTTCCCATGTTCACCTCAGATAAGCATTCTAAGAAAATAGAAACAACTCATGTAAAATGTTTAAAAACCCATATAGTTTTTCCTTTCTGAGGAAAATGTATAAGGAACTTCTTAACTTCTTTAACATGTAGGATGAAATTTTAAAATATAGCATTAGGGTTTAACTATAGCCCAGTGTAGAAGACCTGTTCATTCATTCCTACAGACCTGAGTTTAATTTGTAGAGCCAGATTATGCAAGGAAGGAAGGAAGGAAGGAATAGATACTTATGGGTTATCCCTTAACATCCACACATTTGTTGTGGAATATGTTATCACACACACACACACACACACATTCACATATTGACAATATTTTCTGCAGTTCACTAAAAAGAGAAAATTTTCTTTAGCTGTACTATGGTCATTTAATGTAGTTAATAAAATAGACTGAAGATTTCATAAGATATGAAACAGTATAATTTTACTAAAATCTAAGACTTTATAAGGAACTAACATTTTCCTTTTATTGTAAATATAATACATTCTTTACTCACATATATATCCTTATTTTGATCTGTCCTCCCTCAAGTTCCTTCTAGTTACTCCCTACATTCTCTGCCATTCCGATGCTTTTTGTTTTTGTCTCTAATTACAAATAAACAGGCTTCTAAGAGATGAAACAAAAATAAAACAAAATAAAATACACTAGCTAATTAAAATACATTATTTTTCTTCATAAAATCGGGACTAGAAATTCACTATATGAATGGTTAATACTATTCCCACAGTCATACATTTTAAATTGAAATCCAACTGACTGATATGATATAAGTGCTTATAAAGTATTGGACACAAATATTCTAAAACAGTGCATGATAATGCCCATGCTAAAAATTTCCCATAATAACTAATGGTAAGACCATATTTATGAAGTAAAGAGGTGTTTTGACCATCCTGTACCCAGAGAAATCAAGATGAACTCCTCAATAACCAACATTCATTGTTCAAGATTATTCTGTAAAAGCTATTAGTAGGGAAAACTCGACAATGATCTAACCCAATTTTGAATTTTGTCTGCTATAACACTGGCCTGCCAGCAATTAGTCACCTCCAAATTTGATAGAGTTATATTTCATCACTTTCTGGTTGTTTCTTATATCTATCCCATGAGGTAACATTCTCTAACTATTGTAAGATTTCTAAGATACATATGACGTAGGTGGGTTAGCAATAGTTTCCAGACGTCCCAGCAACAGTTTTCAACAACTGTCCACACACCAGTAATGGTTACTGAATGTCCCTAGAGATAGAGCCAAAAGATTAAGATGAAGGTCACCTACCCTGGAATTCCCATAATATGTGCTTTAAATCAGATCTTCAAGCTCACTTGGTGGTCTCCATCTTGGTAACGGGAAATCCCAGCATGCTGGACTTCTGCAGAATAAAATACACTTTGCTTTTGCATACTATTTGGGTCTGGGATATCATTCTTTGGCAAATCATTGACCCTTACACAAGGATATGTCATGAAGTTTGCAGGCAAATGCATGGAACTTGACAATTAGTACTCACTTACAAGTGGACATTTGCCATAAAATGCATGATAACCATGCTACAATCTGCAGACTTAAGGAAAGTGGATAAAAGGGGGGCACACAGGAACATGGGTGACTCTCCCTCAGAAAAGGAAATAAAATAGTCATTGGAAGTGGATGAAGAGAGGGCACTGGGTGAAAAAGCGAGTAAGGAGGGGAAAGGGAAAAAGAGATCAGGGGAGAGGGAAAAAGGAGAGGGCTGGGGGTGAGAATGGAAATTCTGGGGAGAGGGTGGTATCTCTGTAATTACCTGGAGACCTGAGGCAGGGAAGAACAAAAGGGACTTCCAGTAGAGGGACATCAACTACCCACATATCCTGTAACCCAATTTTCTTCCTGCCTACAAGATGTACAGGGATAAAGGTGGAGCACTGACAGAGGGAAAGGCCAACCAATGACTGGTCCAACTTGATACCCATCCAATATGTGAGAGCTAACCCATGACACTATTGATGATACTCTGGTATGCTTGCAAACAGGAGCCTAGCATAACTCTGCAGAGAGGCTTTATTTAGCAACAGATGGAAACAGAGCCAGAGACCCACAGCCAAATATCAGGTAGAGCTAAAGGAGTCTTATGGAAGAGTGGGAGATAGAAGTGAGTGAGACAGAGGGGTAAAGAACACCACAAGAAGGTCTACAGAGTCAACTAACCTGGGCCCAGGAGGGCTCATGGAGTCTTAAACACCAACCAAAGAACATGTATGGGCTAAACCTATGATCCTTACATATTTATAGTAGATATGCAGCTTGTTCTTCATATGAGACCCCTAACAATTGGGGTAGGGGCTGTCTCTGAATCTGTTGCTTGCCACTGAATCCTATTTCCCTACATGAACTTCCTGGTTGGGACTCAGTGGGAGAGAATGTTCTAGTCCTGCTGCGACTAGATATCCCAGAGAGGGGTGGTACCCAAGGGGAGACTTCTTCTCTGAGAAGAAGGGGAGGGGTAAAGGGAAAGGGACGAGTAAGGGCAGGACTGGGAAGGGAAGGAGGGAGACTGTGATCAGGATGTAATATGAATAAAATTAAGAATATTTAGAAAAAATATTGGGAATATAAATACTTTTTGAATACTATAAATTTTGTCTTGCTGGGGAGTTTATCAACTTGATTACTCTCATTACTACTGCTGTTTCTTCAGTTAACAATCTATGCTGAAATAAAACATGAATATTCTAACCTTCCAATAAGGACTGAAGACTAACTTCTTTCCAGAAATCCTCCAGGTCTCTGGCAAAAGGTTGGAACTACTGAGACCATCAGACTCTTGACTGAACTGAAATCACTTCTCAGGCTCTAAAGTACAACAAACAGTATGGATGCACTACCAGGCTGGATCACATAACAAATATAATAAAATCTTGTTAAGTACATACATACTCAAAAATAGATTCTCTTGAACTAGAAGAACAAGATTGTATAAAATTGTAATGGAGGACAGGAAATCATATTTAGAGGAGTAGGGAGGAAAAGGTAAAAAGTCACTGGAGGAAATAAGAGATGGAACAGAGACTAAAGGATCCTATGAGCTGAATGATCTGACGATGTATTGGACTCAAAACAGAGGTCTTCGAATTGTGCAAGAGACCCTGAGCAGTGATAATTGGAGAGGAACAGAAATGGGCATTGAGCCTGGCATGGTGGTGCATACCTTTAATCCCAGCACTTGGGAGGCAGAGGCAGGCAGATTTCTGAGTTCGAGGCCAGTCTGGTGTACAAAGTGAGTTCCACCACAGCCAGGGCTATACAGAGAAAACCTGTCTCGAAAGAGCAAAGCAAAACAAAACAAAAAACAAAACAAAAAAAAAAAAAGTAAAGAAATGGGCATTGAATTTCTTTTACCTCTAGACGTAACTACATATCAGCATGAATTTACAGACACACGTACATGAAAATGACATTCCATCTCTCTCTCTCTCTCTCTCTCTCTCTCTCTCTCTCTCTCTCTCTCTCTCTCACACACACACACACACACACACACACACACACACACACACACACACAGACACACACACACATGCAAATGCCGTCACACTCACACCCTGAAAATAAGTAGCATCCATTTCATATCTAGTAGACATTTGCTTTTAAAATTCCCCATCCTCTACTTAGTAATGCCTCATGTACTTTAGTTGTAGTAATTAATTGCACAAGGCTATGTTTCTTACAATAGCTTCTCTTCACTTGTCTCACTAGTGGAAACTTCTAGTAGCCTTTACCACATTAGATATTCCTTTAGTGAGGTCTGTGGACTTAGAGTTATCTATGGCTACAAAAATAAATGTTTAGAATTATATATATATTCTAGAAAATGTCAGAAGTTTGTGCTTCTCTGGTTTCCAGCCAAATGTTGCTTACATTTATAATACCAATCACTAAATCCCACTGAGGAGGCCTTATATCAATTTAAATGTTGTACCTCCGAGGTTTAAAGGCAACAATTACCTCATTGGGATATGATGTCTGGTGAGTCATTAACTTGGTTAATGGGTTTATATCCATCCATACCCATGAAGTTTCAATAATATGGATGAGATAAAAGACAAGCATAAAGAATGACCCCACCAGTAGACATGACAACATAGATGGAGGAATTATCCTAAGCACCTAGTCCTCAAAAAAGAGCTACTGGCAATCTGTGGCATCTAAGAAGGCAATCCTGTTTCTTTAGGGACAATCTTTAATAATTTTGCCTGTCCTGCATGTTCAGCCCTGGACCTCTATATGATGTGTGAACAACACTAAATTTACTTGTATGTTTAATTTAAAAAGAAATAATTAACACAAAAGAGATTAGGGAGAATAGGGCAGGGTTTAACCAGGGATGGAAAAAACAATAATCATCTAAAGAATTTTAAATAAAACCTTAAAAATTATTTTACCAAATTAGATATGAAGAGACAGATTATTAAATGATTGAATGAAAGTAATAATTTTAGGGTACACACACACACACATATACCCTTTCATCTATTGAATTTGGAGAAACACTGAACAGAATAAATTCTATTCTTTACTATTTACTCTGTTCAGGTCAAAATACTATTACAACTTCAGACTTGGATCTTGAAAATTGATGGGCTTTCATTAAAATGCTGTGTGCAAAAGCCTGGTTTGGGGAAATGTTCAGTTATATACATCGATGAAGTTAAGTGACTAGGAAGGAAAGGAAAGGAGAATAAAGGAGAGGGGAGGGGGGAAGGGAGGGAAGGGGAGGGGAGGGGAGCGGGTAAGGGAGGGAAGAGGAGTGGAGGGGAGGGGAGGGGGGAAGGGAGGGAAGAGGAGGGGAGGAGAGGGGAGGGAAGGGAAGGGAAGGAGAGGGGAAAGGAAAGGAAAGGATAGAATTTCAATACAGAAAGATCCATCCTTGAAAGGGCAAAAATAAAGTGGGCGGAAATTTGACAAGAATAAATGAATGATGAAGAGTATTGGAATCATACAGGAAAGAAATACAAAAGAGATAATATGAGAAACAAGGCAAATGTCATGTTTTGAAAACAGAGAATAAAAATATCATTTGAACCTCACACTTGATGGTTACAAGTGCTAAAGCCATAACACTTCAGGACAAGGCTTTAAAAGGAAGGCAAGCTGTACTTTGAAACTCTGAGCTTTCTTACAGACAGGACTCTGAAATGTTCTTCTCAGTTTAGCTTATGCTGCAATGTAACATCTGTAAATTAAACTACCAAGTGAATTCTAGGAGAGCCATGTGTACAGTAAATAACAGGTTACACAGTCCTTGAGGTTGTCAGTCAAACCTCAAACCTCCACGAAGGACACAGAGAAGAAAAGGCTCAGAATAGCAGCAGCCTCTACTCTGAGCAGCTTGTTCTTTCTCCGGTCCTCTTTTCCACCAGAGTGCACTGTTCTCTCAATAAACACTTATGCTTTGCTATTAGGAAAAAAAAAATGAACTAGAAAAGTAAGTTATACTTGCAAGGTCTTTATCATGATTAAACAAATTACTGCAAATAATGCACTTATCCTGGTAGTTACACTGAATTAGCATGTATTTATTTGACACAACATTATTATCATTGCCGTATTGTTTTCTTTGTTACTCTCTCAGTGTCACTGCTGAAAACTCTTGTTCTGTTCCCACCCGCAGTGCAACCCTTTGAAAATTTGCCATTTAGCACTTTGCAATGTCAAATTGTCCTCTCTGTTTCCAAGAAATATTTTGTGTGCTCTAGGAGTACAAATAATGATAAGTAGGAATTTTATTTAATTTAATCTCTTTTTACAGTCTATGTTTATACCCCTCCTGGTCTACCCTCTGACTGTTTCACATCCCATACCTCTTCCCCCTATCTTGACCATGGTGTCCTCACCATAACCCTCACCCCACCAGACCTTCCCACTCCCTGGGACCACCAGTCTCTTAAGGGTTAGGTTAATCTTCTCTGACTGAGTCCAGACCTGTTAGTCCTCTGCTGTATATGTGTTGGGGACCTCATATCAGCTGGTATATGCTGCCTGGTTGATGGCTCAGTATCTGAGAGATCTCAGGGATCCAGGTTAGGTGAGACTGCTGGTCCTCCTACAGGGTCACCTTCCTCCTCAGCTTCTTCCAGATTTTCACTAATTCAGCCACAGAGGTCAGCCACTGCTGTCCATTAGTTGGGTATAAATATCTGCATCTGACTGTTTCATCTGCTTCTGGGTCTTTTGGGGGTTAGTCATAATAGGCTCGTTTTTGTGAGCATACAATAGCATCAATGATAGTCTTAGGCCTTGGGGCCTCCTCTTGAGCTGGATCCAAATTTGGGCCTGCTGCTGGACCTTCTTTTCTTCAGGTTCTTCTCCATTTTTGTCCTTGCAGGTTTTTTTTTTTTTTCTGCAGTTCTTTAGGTTAGAGTTTTGACTGTGGGATGGCAACACCATCCCTCCACTTGATGGCCTGTCTTTCACCTGGAGGTTGGCTCTACAAGTTCCCTCTCCTCATTGTAGGGTTTTTCATCTAAGGTCCCTCCCTTTGAGTCCTGAAAGTCTCTCACCACCCAGGTCTCCGGTACATTCTAGAGGGTCCCCCCACCTCCTATATCCATTCTTTCAACTGCCTCTCAAGGCATCAGTCCTGTTCCCCCTACCCAATACCTGTTCATGTTTCCCTCTTCCCCTTCCTGTCCCCTATCCAGCTCAGGTCCCTCCCTCCCTCCCCTTCCTGTGATTGTTTTCTCCTCCCTCCCAAGTGAGATTAAGGTGTCTTCAGTCCAGCCCTTCTGCTTGTTAACCTTTTTTAGTTCTGTGGATTGTATTCTGGGTATTCTGTACTCTTTTGGCTAATATCCACTTATTAATGATTACCATGCATGCCCTTTTGGGTCTTAGTTACCTCACTCAATGTGCTGAATATGTTTATATTTTCTTTTTTTTCCCTTTACTTCCTTTCTTCTCTGACTTGCCTCAAACTATCACTTCATTTTTTTTTTAAGATGTCTCATGGAATATCTAGGTTTCTTCATCTATGGTAGTTGAGAGTTTGGCTGTGTGTAGTAGCCTGGGCTGGCATTTATGTTCTCTTCAAGTCTGGATGACATTTCCAGGATCTTCTAGCTTTCCTAATCTCTGTTGATAAGTCTATTGTAGTTCTGATAGGTCTGCCTTTCTATGTTACTTAACCTTTTACCCTAACTGCTTTTAATATTCTTTCTTTGTTTTCTGCATTTGGGATTTTGACTGTTATATGACAGGAGGAATTTCTTTACTGGTCCAATCTCTTTTGGGTTCTGTACATTTCTTGTATGTTCATGGACATATCTTTCTTTAGGTTAGGGAAGTTTTCTTCTGTAATTTTGTTGAAGATATGTACTGGCCCTTTAAGTTGGGAATCTTCACTCTCTTCTATACCTATCATCTTTATGTTTGGTCTTTTCATTGTGTCCTGGATTTCCTGGATGTTTTGAGTTAAGAGCTTTTTGCACTTTACATTTTCTTTGACTATTGTGTCAATCTTTTCTACTGTATCTTCAGCATCTGAGGTTCTCTCTTCTATCTCTTGTATTATATTGGTAATGCTTGCATCTATGACTCCTGATCTCCTTTCTAGGTTTTCTATCTCCAGGGTTGTCTTCCTTTGTGATTTCTTTATTGTTTCTAGTTCCATTTTTAGATCCTGGGTGGTTTTGTTCAATACCTTCACCTGTTTGGTTGTGTTTATCTGGAATTCTTTAAGGGATTTTTGTGTTTTCCTCTTTAAGGGCTTCCACCGGTTTACATGTGTTCTCCTGTATTTCTCTAAGGGAGTTATTTATGACATTCTCAAAGTCCTCTATCAACACCATGAGATGTGAACTTAAATCAGAATCTTGCATTTCTGATGTGTTGAGGTAACCAGGGCTCACTGTGGTGGGAGAACTGGGTTCTGATGACGCCAAGTAGACTTGGTTTCTGTTGCTTATGTTCTTGCCCTTGCCTCTCAACATCTGGTTATCTCTGGTGTTAGCTGGTCTTGCTGTCTCTGACTGTGGCTTGTCCCACCTGCAAGCTTGTGTGGCAGTACTTCTAGGAGACCAGTTCTCTCTGGGAAGAATTTAGGTATGGAGAGCTGTGGCACAGGGTCAACTTCTAGAAACTGGAAGGATTCTGTCCCCAGCTGTTCCTTGGTTCCTGTGTCCTGATGGCTCTGAGTTGCTCACTCTTGGACCAGGAATTTGAGAAGTGTTGGTCTTACTTGTGCTCACAGGTTTATCAGCATTCCTGGGAGACCAGCTCTCTCCTGGCAGTATTTGGGTATGGAGCACTGTGGCACAGAATCATCTCCGGGCCCTGTGGCACAGGAGCCCAATACAGACATAGATAACAGATTGGATACGTAAACAGGACCCAGTATTTTGCTGCATACAGAAAATGCATCTCAGTGTCAAAGACAGACACTACCTCAGAGTAAAGGGCTGGAAAACAATTTGCCATGCAAATGGTCCTAAGAAACAAGTTGGAGTAGCCATTGTACTAGTGAAAAATCAACTTTCAACCAAAAGTTATCAAAATGGATAAGGAAGGACACTTCATATTCATCAAAGGGAAATCCTACCAAGAAGAACTCTCAGTACTGAACATCTATGCTTCAACATGTAATAAGGACACATACACCACTATGTTTATAACAGTCATATTTATAATAGCCAGAAGCTGAAAATAACCCATATGTCTCTCAAGAGAGGAATGGGTACAGAAAATTTGGTACATTTAAAGAATGGAATACTACTCAGCTATTAAAAAATTAACTTCATGAAATTCATAGGCAAATGGATGGAACTTGAATATATCATTCTGAGTTAGGTAACTAATCACAAAAGAACACACACCACACTCAGTATGTACTCACTGAAAAGTGGACATTAGCAATCTCATATAGAGTCACCAAACTCAAACACAAGTGTGGATGTTGGGAAGTACTTGCTGACAGAAACCTGATATGGCTGTGTCCTGAGAGGCTCTGCCAGAGCCTGACAAATACAAAGGCAGATGCTTGCAGCCAACCATTGGACTGAGTGCAGGGTCCCTGATGGAGAAATTTGAGAAGGGACTGAAGGTGCTGAGGAGGTTTGCTGTTCCATGGAGGGAGCAACAGTGTCAACCAGCCAGATACCTCCAGAGCTCCCAGGGAGTGGACCACCAACTAAAGAATGCACATAGGCAGAGAAAAGCCTTGTTGGCATCAGTGTGAGGAGAGGCCCTCGGCCCTGAGGGTGTTTGATGCCCCAGTTTAGGGGAATGCCAGGGCAGGAAGAGGGGAGTAGGTCAGTGGGTGGAGGAACACCCTCCTAGAGGTAGGGAGAGGGGGTATAGAATAGGGGGTTTCTAAAGAGGATACATGGAAAGGGGAAAACATTTGAAACATACAAGAAGAAATTATCCAATTAAAAAAGAAAGAAAGCAAAGAAAAAATAAAATTTCTCATGAAGCCAAAGTGGTTTTACATATGCTTCTTATTTCTGCCTCAGTAACTAATTTGAGGATTTTTTTTTAAATCTTTGTTTTTATCATTAAATGTGAGATGTTTTAAAAATATATTTCCAGGGATTTTCCTTTAATTTCAAATTCAATCTTAATTTTTACTGCAAACAAGTGATCTAAATAGCTGTGAAGACCACAGATTAGACCATGAAGGTGTCAAAATATGTTTTTTGTTTTATGTATAAAATATTCTATTTATAATTTTGTTTTTAGTGAAGTTTATGTCCATATAAAATATGTTAGGACAAATCCATCCACAAATTCCCACCTCAATAATCCTCCACTATTCCCCATTATTTCCCTCCTAGCTTCATCAATTCTAGTTTTTATATTCCCAAGACTTTTTTGTCTTCTAAGGAAAACCTAAACATTAATGTCCAAGGTCTTTGACATTAATAATAAAACAGAACTACAGAAGAATAAATCTATTGTTTTTTCCTGGAGTAGCTTTTCCAGAAGAATATTACTTGAGGAAGTTATTCCTAATATAAAGGTTCTACTATACACTTTCCTGTATTGCTGCATAAGTATTATTTCCCTTTAATCTATAGAATTGTGGTAATTAAATATGAGATTTCAAATTAAAATAGGAATAGATATGTTGTTCAGAGTAGAATTTCTAATTAATGTATATATGAACTTGTACTTAAATTACATCAATACTCACACACATACACATGAAGTGGTCTTTGAGGTACAGAGAGCACATGCAAATGTAAACATAATGTAGCATTAGTCACATAAATAGAGGGGCACTTAGGTCCTTTTTTATCATAACAAATGCAAGATAAAGAATTCCAGAGGCTAATGTGGGAGAATTCTCCAAGAGGACATTCATTAACCAAGGTTTTTGCTCTTTCTAATGTACAGTACTCGTAAGAAATAAAATGTACTAGGAATAAACTCAGTGGGCAAAAAGAGATAGCCCCTGCTCCAGTTGATAGGCAAACACATAAAAAACAAGTTTTATATATGTTAAATTTGAATAGGGTGCCTAGGTCCATTGCATGTGTACTCTATGGTTGCCTATTCAGTCTCTGTGAGCCCCTATAAGCCCAGATTAATTGATTTTGGAGGTTTTATTGTGCTGTCGTTGACCCTTCTGGCTCCTTCAATCCTTCTACCCTATCTCCAATAAGATTGCCTGATGTTTGTCTGTGGGTCTCTGCATCTATTTCTATCAGCTGCTGGAGGATGCCTTCCAGAGGACATTTATGTTAGATTCTTGTCTGAAAGTATAGAAGAATACCATCAATCTGTCACGGATAGGCTTTCTCATGGTATGGGTCTCAAGGGGGAGCCAATTACTGACCCTCAATTTTTGCTCTATCCTTATCCCTGTACATCTTATAGCTAGGATAAAGTGTGTGCCACAGATTTTGTAGGTGTGTTGGAGTCTGCATTCTTGAATTGGAAATCTTACCTGGTTACAGGGGATAGCTGTTTCAGGTTCTGTATCCCCTATTGTGAGGACCCTTAGCTAGGTTTCTAGTTTGTCCCAGAGATCCGTCCACCCAATCTCACTTCTCTCTCCCAATTCTCTCTCCCTCTGACATCCCCACACTTGTTTTTCCTATTCTGATTTGATTGCTCTGTTTTTATTGTATTATTATTATTTTGTTCTTATTATTGTTGTTGTTGTTTAGATGCTCGTTTGTTTTCTAATAAAGGAGAAGGGGATAGAGTGTGGAATTGAATTTTTATATGAGTATACGGGGAGGATCTGGATGGGAAGGGAAAATGATAATCAAAATATATTGTATGAAACAAAATCTATTTTCAAAAGGAAATAAAATACAAAGAAGGGATCTGTTACTCTTCTGATATTACTGCACAAGGTCATCCACAAAGCATACTTTGGAAATGCCAAGCAGGTAGAATAGAATTAATAATCCCTTATAAGCTAAAATAAGCCCATGACTCTGCAGAAAACAAAATTGGAGTCAGAGGTGATGAGTATTAATCTAGATGAAAATACAATAGGAACAAAGGTACCCTAAAAGTTGCATAGAGTATATGCACTGAATATAGATGTGGTCAAGAGATGCAAGGACCAGAGATAGCATTCTCAGCTGGGAAATGGAAAGATTGTGGGGGAGTGTAAGCAGATCAGATGCATTGCAATCAAAATGTAATCATTGCAATGACAACACTGGGGGAAAAATCAGAGAACAGATGTATCAGAGAGCCGACAATACACATATATAAACATATTTGCAAAATGAAGAGGTTTATTTATGTAGTTGCAATTACTCATGCAATAAGAAGAGACATCTCTGTAACTCCTTCCATGGGTGATTGTTTCCAATTCTAAGAAGGGGCAAAGTGTCCACACTTTGGTCTTCGTTCTTCTTCAGTTTCATGTGTTTTACAAATTGTATCTTATATCTCGGGTATACTAAGTTTCTGGGCTAGTATCCACTTATCAGTGAGTACATATCATTTGAATTCTTCTGTGATTGTGTTACCTCACTCAGGATGATGCCCTCCAGGTCCATCCATTTGCCTAGGAATTTCATAAATTCATTCTTTTTAATAGCTGAGTAGTACTCCATTGTGTAAATGTACCACATTTTTTTGGATCCATTCCTCTGTTGAGGGGCATCTGGGTTCTTTCCAGCTTCTGGCTATTGTAAATAAGGCTGCTATGAACATAGTGGAGCATGTGTCCTTCTTACCAGTTGGGACATCTTCTGGATATATGTCCAGGAGAGGAATTGGAAACAATCACCCATGGAAGGAGTTACAGAGACAAAGTTTGGAGCTGAGACAAAAGGATGGACCATCTAGAGACTGCCATATCCGGGGATCCATCCCATAATTAGCCTCCAAACGATGACACCATTGCATACACTAGCAAGCGTTGGCTGAAAGGACCCTGATATAGCTGTCTCTTGTGAGACTAGGCCAGGGCCTAGCAAACACGTAAGTGGATGCTCACAGTCAGCTATTGGATGGAGCACAGGGCCCCCAATGGAGGAGCTAGAGAACGTATCCAAGGAGCTAAAGAGATCTGCAACCCTGTAGGTGCAACATTATGAACTAACCAGTACCCCGGAGCTCTTGACTCTATCTGCATATGTATCAAAAGATGGCCTAATCGGTCACCATTGGACACACAAACTTTATATGCCCCAGTACAGGGGAATGCCAGGGCCAAAAAATGGGAATGGGTGGGTAGGGAAGTGGGGGGGAGGATATGGGGGACTTTTGGGATACATTCTAAATGTAATTGAGGAAAATATATAATAATAAGAAATATTTAAAAAAAAAGAAACCTTAACATCCAGACTTTACAAACACCTTATATTTTAAAGATGAAGAAGCTGAGTCCCAAGAACTCAGGGGACTTCTAAGAGTTGAACCTAAGCTAGACATGAGGAATTTAGGGAGATTTGTGCTTTCACTGCTAAATACAACTTTTTTTAAAAAAGCCTCTGATGATGGAATACAGTATCTGTTTTATGGAAAAAATGTTAAGTTTAGAGAGTTGAAATAACTGTGAACTCCTCAAATTCCATTCCTCATGATAGAATTGGAATGGCCCTTTTACAGTGCGGTGTGAATTCCAAAGTCAGGGAGAGGGAACAAGCTGGACATCTCCAGTGTAAGAGAAAAACAGTCTCCTGCTTCGAGAACGAGCTACAGTCAACATGTCATGGAGATAAATGAATGTGCACATTCCCCAAGCCTTAGCAAGATATTTTTATTTGTGGGGGGTGGGAGTTAGAATTTTTGATTTATGGGGATTCTTGAGAATTTGTTGCTTAATTCTCCTTCAGTAATAAAATCCTTGGATATTGCTCTTTTGAAAAAAAAGAGACACCTATAAGTGTGACATCACAAAACTAAAACCAATAAACACCATGAACTGAGTGAAAAGCAGGCTACAGAATATGGAAGTGTGTGTGGAGTGTGTGTGTGTGTGTGTGTAAATGTACTGCCTAGTTTTATGTCAACTTGAATCAAGCGAGTTTTATCAGAGAGGAGGGAGCCTCAATTGAGAAAATGCCTACATAAGATCCAACAATAAGAAACTTTCTTTTTTTCTTCTTTTTCTTTTTTCTTTTTTTTCTCTCATACAATACATTCTAACAGCAATTTCTTCTCATCCCAAATCAGCAACCCTAATCTGCTCTCTTCTAGATCCACTCCTCTTCTATTTCCCTTCATGAAACCTGTTCTCCCAGGGATTTCATCTAAACTCTGCATAACACGATACAATAAGATCAGGCTCAAACATTTATATCAAAGCTTGAAAAGGCTATCCAGTATGAAGGTAGGGGTCCCAAGAGCAGGCAAAAGAATCACACACACACACACACACACACACACACACACACACACACACACACACACACTCACTCACATTTCAAGAACTACAAGTCCCAGAAGAATACCAAGCTAAATTATCTTAACATATGCAGGAGACTTAGCACAGACCTGTGCATACACCATGATTGCTACTTCAGTCTCTGTGAGCCCTGAAGAGCCCTGTTTAGTGTTATCATGGTGTCCTCAAACCCTGTGGACCCTAAAATCTTTCCTCACCCTCTTCCTTTTAGTTCTACAAGCTCTTCCTAATGTTTGCCTGTACATCTCTATATCTGCTCCCATAAATTGATACATGAACCTTCTCTAATATAATTGGGCTAGGTACTGAGATTAACAGAATATCATTAGGAATAATTTCATTGGCTTTTTTTTTCTGTCCAGTCATATTTGGTTCTGTCCTAGGGTTTTATGCTAACCAATCCTTGGATCTTGGCTATCCACACAGTCTTTGACATGTGATTCCTCTCTTGGCATGGGGCTCAAGTTGGGCCATTTATTGGTTGGCCTCTCTTTCAAGTACTGCATCAACATTGCCTGAAAACATATTGTAGGTTGAAGGTTTTGTGGCTGGTTTGGTGTCAAAGTCCCAGCACTGGAAGCCTTGAATGGTTTCAGAAGATGGGCTGTTAAGTCCCCATATTAAGTCCTACAAGGCTTAAGTAGAGTTGCCCTCATAGATTCCAGGGAGTTTCCACTGCATTAGGTTTCCACATTGTCCTTCAAATACTGACACTGCCCCCCCCCCCCGAACACATACAATTCCAGGCATCTCTCCCAATACTCTCTCATTCCCTCTCTGTAGCACTCTACATCCTCCTGTTCCTATCTCTACCTATCACCAGTTCATCCTCCATTTCCTCTCCCTAGAGAGATCCTACTTGAGCTTTCTTTGTTACTTAATCTCTCTGGGTATGTGGACTGTAACATGATTACCCTTTACTTAACAGCTAATATCCATATAATTGACTATACACTCTGTCTTTCTGGCTCTGGGTTACTTCACTAAAAATTTATTTTTTTTATAGTTCCATCATTTGCCTGAAAATTTCGTGATTTTGAATCTTGAGTAACAGTCTCTACTGAGTAATACTTTATTTTGTAAATGTACAACATTTCTGTTATTCCTTCTTTGGAGGAGGAATTTCTAGGTTGTGTCTGCATTCTGGCTATTATAGAGTTGCTCTGAACATGACGGAATAAGTATCCTTGGGATTGGGGGGAGTATTTATTACATATATGGTCAAAAGGGGTAGAGCTGGATCTTGAGGTAGTTTAAGTCCCAATTTTTTTTAAGGACTACTACATTGATTTCCAAAATGGTTATACAAATTTGTGTGCCAACCAGGAATAAAAGGATGTTCTCCTTGTTCCATGTCCTTGACAGCATGAGTGGTCACATGTCGATTTTATCTTAGAGAATCTGACAGGTATAAGATGGAAACCCAAAGTAATTTTCATTTGCATTTTAGTGATGAGTAAGGATGTTATACATTTCTTTAAGTATTTCTCTACTCTCTGAGTACCTATTTAATACAGTACTTGATGTACTAGCTAGAGCAATAAGACACCTAAAGAAAACTGAAAGAACACAATTTGCAAAGAAAGAAGTCAAAGTATTGTTATTTGCAATGGTATGATACTATGGATAAACCAAAAAAAAAAATTATATCAGAGAACTCCTATAGATGATAAACTCATTCAGTGAGTGGCTGGATGCAAGATTAATTTAGCATACACACACACACACACACACACACACACACACACACACACAATCATGTCTCTCTTCTATACAAATGACAAATGGACTGAGAAAGAAATCTAGGAACACCCTTCACAATTGCCACAAATGATTTAACAGGTGGGAAACAAAAGTTTTCCTTGAAATGTTTTACCAAGATTTGTACAATGAAGGTCATGTTTGCATTTGGAAACTACTAGTGCACAGAGAAATAATTGCGCAATCTGTTAAAATTGGTGACCCACCAGGGGATCCATCTCATAATCAGCCTCCAAACCTGGACACTATTACATATGCCAGCAAGATTATCCTGAAAGGACCCTGATATAGCTGTCTCTTGTGAGACTATGCCAATGCCTGGCAAATACAGAAGTGAATGCTCACAGTCATCTATAGGATGGAACACAGGGCCCCGAATGGAGGAGCTAGAGAAAGTACCCAAGGAGCTGAAGGGGTCTGCAACCCTATAGGTGGAACAATATGAACTAACTAGTACCCCCCGGAGCTTATGTCTCTAGCTGCATATGTAGCAGAAGATGGCCTAGTCGACCATCACTGGGAAGAGAGGCCCCTTGGTCTTGCAAACTTTATATGCCCCAGTACAGGGGAAGACCAGGGCCAAGAAGTGGGAGTGGATGGGTAGGGGAGCAGTGCAGGGGCAGGGGGGTATAAGGGACTTTTGGGATAGTATTTGAAATGTAAATGAAGAAAATATCTAATAAATTTTTTTAAATGTTAGTGTCTTCACAATCATGTGCATTAAAATAAATCTAAAATTATATTATTAATAAAAATGGTGACTACTACATACTCATCAAAAAAAGAATAGCTCTATAATGCCTTAGAGCAAAGAATCAAGGGCCATCTAGGAAGTAATGATTTAAGATCCAGAGAATGGAAAGATCTGCCGTGAAAAAACAGAATTTTTAAAAGATACAAATGTTGTAACATTGCACCAGCAAAATTGTTTGCCTGCACAGAACACTGGAAACTTCAACATTCACTTTAGATCAGGCAATAACTTCTAAGGTTGCACTATTTCATGGGTGGCTAATTGACTATTAGTGACTGCTGGGGTAGTAGAGACATGTTTTTTAGAAATATAACCACTGGGAACTTTTTTTGTCTTTTTTATTAGATACTTTATTTACAATTCAAATGTTATCCCCTTTCCTAGTTTCCCCTCTGAAAATGCCCTATCCCCTCCCCCATCCTCCTGTTCACCAATCCACCCACTCCCGTTCCTGGTCCTGGCATTCCCCTATACTGGGGCATAGAACCTTCATAGGACCAAGGGCCTCTCCTCCCACTAGGCTGACTAGGCCATATGGATACTTTGATCCCTCTTAGAGGGGGGAACAATATACCTATGGAAGGAGTTACAGAGATACAGTTCAGAGCAGAGACTGAAGGATTGACCATTCAGAGACTGCCCCACTGGGGATCCATTCCATAAACAACCACCAAACCCAGATACCAACAAGAGCTTGCTGACAGGAGCCTGATAAAACTGTCTCCTGAGAGATTCTGCCACTGCCTGACAAATACAGAAGTGGATGCTCACAGTCATCCATTGGACAGAGCATAGGGTCCCCAATGAAGGAGCTAGATAAAGTACCCAAAGAGCTGAAGAGGTTTGCAACCTGATAGGAGCAGCAACAATATGAACAATACCCCCAGAGCTCCCTGGGACTAAACCACCAATCAAAGAAAACACATGGGAACTTCTTCCTATCACCTAAACCACCTCCCACTCACATTCATGCAAGCATTCTACTTAAGTGTCAAATGTCAACAAAAAGATTTGAACATGTATATTTATGTGTATGAGTAAGTGTGCTTTAAAGTGAACGGGAAAGATGGAATGTAGAGGCTTATGACACATATGATGAGATTTTCATAAATAATTAACTTCCATTATATATATATATATATATATATATATATATATATATATAAAATGTGTGTATGTATATGTATATATACACACATTTGTGAGTGTTGTAGAAGTAGGAAATCTTATTTTTTCCTTGGAATAATTAAATATAAAGAAATTTGAAGAGTCATTAGATGAAATTGAACAATGATGGGTTTTCAAGTAGTCAAAACATGTTTAATACCGGAGCTCTTGACTCTAGCTGCATATGCATCAAAAGATGGCCTAGTCGGCCATCACTGGAAAGAGAGGCCCATTGGACACGCAAACTTTATATGCCCCAGTACAGGGGAACGCCAGGGCCATAAAAGGGGAGTGGGTGGGTAGGGGAGAGGGGGTGGGTGGCTATGGGGGACTTTTGGTATAGCATTGCAAATGTAAATGAGCGAAATACCTAATAAAAAATGGAAAAAAAAAACATGTTTAATAAATGATTAGACTGTCCAAGAAAAGTATTGGAAATTGTTTTCACACTTTAAAAAGAATACATGAGAAGAAATACAAATAGTAAAGAAAAATACGTGTCAGGACACCATTCAGACTCTGAGAATGTTTTTAGAAAACATTTATACTTTCTGCTAATGCTACATATATCAAGGATGCTGTTATCTGATGACTATATATGAGTTTTAAGATTTCTACCTATTTGAATTTATTACTAAGAGTTTTTTTATTAGAAGGAAAATGTGCTATCCAGAGAAGCCTGATGAATTTAGTGTGGTCCTCACAGCTCATGGAAAAAGAAAGAGAGGAAAGGCCATGGCACAGGGTTGTTCAAATGTCCTACAAACATTCCAGTGCTCAGATAGACACAGCACATATATTAATAAAGAAACAAAAAAGAAATTAAAAATACAGTACAGAGCATATGAAAAAGAAACACACTCAACTGATGCTCTCTCTATATATATGTCTTTAATTTGATTTTTACAGTTTCGAGTCAGCATGGATTGCAATGAATGGATCCTCAGCAGAGTTACTAATGGAAAAGTGAGCTTTGCCATCACTGTCAACATTTACTTTAAGTCCAGTGCAATTGCCATTGACTTTATCTCCAGAATGTGCCAGCAGGAAGACTAGTCTGTACAGTTGCTGACAAAATCCTGAAAAAAAAAGGGGGGGTTAGTATTTAATTTAAATTCAACCCAATAAAGTGCAGGAACATGTATTATATATTATCCACAGACCAAGAAATTCCCCAACCTTCTGCTATAGAACAATAAGAATTCAGAGCTTAGTAAGAAAATCCAAACACCAAGACTATGTTAGCTGGAACAAGCAAATTCTCTATACCAAAACACACTCTTAAATGTGTGTTGGTTTCATGGCCTGTAGTGCCCAGACAGAAAAACACAGAGAACCCAGAGACGCTCAACACTAAAGCCCTCCCATGAGGACCATCATTGTTTCCAGTCTGTACTCTGCTGGACATATACTATGGTGATTCTTTTTCATTTCAATAGTATTAATTCTTCAAAACTGCTTCAACAACATGATGCCATATATAATTATTTAGAATTAAACATAATCTAGCATTTCTATGCATACATACAAGTTTGTAGTAGAAAAGTATCTACATGAAGTAATTCTAGTTATCCTAAACAACCAACCATGTGCTCTTCAAAAAGAAAAAGAAAAATGTTACAAATTTAAATTATTTCCTTGTAGCCAAGAAAATATGCTTTATGGAAAAGTATTCTTAACCTGATTGAAAGCTGATTGGATTGAGACACTTGATTTTGATTGTGAATACCAAAGAGATTCTCTAAGCTAGAATTCTTTTTTTTGTTTTGTTTTGTTTTGTTTTCTCTTGTTTGTGAGACAAGTACTCTCTACATAGCCATGGCTGAACTAAAACTCACTATGCAGATCAAAGATTCCTCAGACATCCAGAAATATATGTACTTCTGCCTTTTCTGTACTCACATGAAAGGCTTAGAGCACCACTTCTGGTATCTGATCTATAGTACTACAAATGAAGGAGCCATAAAAGAACACGCAGAAGAACCACAGGTGAATAGGCAATAATGAGGGTTTTTAAGGCAGAGTAAGCAACCTCTTGAAGAAACTCATAAACCAGATGCAAGTATACATATGCCTTAAAAATATTTAAAACACAGAATAGAGAATTGAACACTATGTAAAATGGATAGATATATGTGATAATCATAGGTACTGGGAAAAACACTTCAGTACTAATATGGAACATTGTTTTATGATGTTAAGATGGCCTAGTCAGCCATCAATGGGAAGAGAGGCCCTTGGTATTGTGAAAATCATATGCCCCAGTACAGGGGAATGCCAGAGGCAGGAAGCAAGAATGGGTGGGTTGGGGAAAAGGGCAGGGAGAGGGTATAGGGAGCTTTGGGGATAGCATTTGAAATGTAAATGAAGAAAATATCTAATAAAAATGCCTTAATAAATAAAAGATATATGTTTACTATTTACATGTTGTAAAATGTATCACATGAGCTTATAATGTGAATATATGCTACTCTCATTATATGCTATGGTTAAAAATCAAAAGGGAAAATTTTATTAATGCAAAGGAAAAATAGGAAAGCAGAAATTATAATTTTCTTACATACACTGACCATTTATTTGTGGCTTAAATTCAAAGTATTTCTCATGTATGAAAAATGTAAATGAATAGGAAAAGAAAGGAATTAATATTGTAATATTATACAATCCTTCTTTAATCACTATCTATTTACCAGTTATCATTGTTAAAGATAATGACTCCTCTGTTTCCTCTGCCAAAAGCTACTTGGTTGCTGTCATTACCCCACCAGTTTACTAGAGGCTGACCATTGACCACATTCCAGAAAGCAACCATGTTCCTAAAAACATAATATCAAGTGAAGTCCCTGTTACAACATTTTAACAGTTTAAAATAAAAGGTTCAACAACTTCCTTATTAGACAAGACCTGAAGGGGATTCCCACCTTATTTGTCACCAGTGATGTTCACAGACCCAGTCATTGCTACAAGTGGTGTCTGTGTTAATGGTAACAACTTTGGTTGCTCCATCGTTATTAGGTGGTTCCATCCAGTAATTCTGATCCTTAATTTTTGAAAGAATTCAGTCAGCCAGGCCTGGTGGCGCACCCCTTTAGTCCCAGCACTCGGGAGGCAGAGGCAGGCGGATTTCTGAGTTCAAGGTCAGCCTGGTCTACAGAGTGAGTTCCAGGACAGCCAAGGCCATACAAAGAAATCCTGTCTCGGGGGGAGGGGAGGGAGAATTCAAAAGAATTCGGTCATTTAAATGCTTGTAGCTGCCTGATTCTTGTCACCACAGAAAACCAAAACCAAGCCCACTGTCTAATTCTGCCTCTGTAGTGTCTAATTTTTATCTAAGTCCTTTACTGTTTTTACAGACTTTCACTGAGTTCTTTTTTTTTTCTTTTTTTTTTCTTTTTTTTTTCTTCCATTTTTTATTAGGTATTTAGCTCATTTACATTTCCAATGCTATACCAAACGTCCCCCATACCCACCCACCCCCACTCCCCTACACACCCACTCCCCATTTTTGGCCCTGGCGTTCCCCTGTACTGGGGCATACAAAGTTTGCGTGTCCAATGGGCCTCTCTTTCCAGTGATGGCTGATTAGGCCATCTTTTGATACATATGCAGCTAGAGTCAAGAGCTCCGGGGTACTGGTTGGTTCATAATGTTGTTCCACCTATAGGGTTGCAGATCCCTTTAGCTCCTTGGGTTCTTTCTCTAGCTCTTCCATTGGGAGCCCTGTGATCCATCCATTAGCTGACTGTGAGCATCCACTTCTGTGTTTGCTAGGCCCCGGCATAGTCTCACAAGAGATAGCTACATCTGGGTCCTTTCAATAAAATCTTGCTAGGGTATGCAATGGTGTCAGCATTTGGATGCTGATTATGGGGTGGATCCCTGGATATGGCAGTCTCTACATGGTCCATCCTTTCATCTCAGCTCCAAACTTTGCCTCTGTAACTCCTTCCATGGGTGGTTTGTTCCCACTTCTAAGGAGGGGCATAGTGTCCACACTCCAGTCTTCATTCTTCTTAAGTTTCATGTGTTTACCAAATTGTACCTTATATCTTGGGAATCCTAGGTTTGGGGCTAATATCCACTTATCAGTGAGTACATATTGTGTGAGTTCCTTTGTGAATGTGTTACCTCACTCAGGATGATGCTCTCCAGGTCCATCCATTTGGCTAGGAATTTCATAAATTCATTCTTTTTAATAGCTGAGTAGTACTCCATTGTGTAGATGTACCACATTTTCTGTATCCATTCCTCTGTTGAGGGGCATCTGGGTTCTTTCCAGCTTCTGGCTATTATAAATAAGGCTGCTATTAACATAGTGGAGCATGTGTCCTTCTTACCAGTTGGGGCATCTTCTGGATAAATGCCCAGGAGAGGTATTGCTGGACCCTCTGGTAGTACTGTGTCCAATTTTCTGAGGAACCACCAGACTGATTTCCAGAGTGGTTGTACAAGCCTGCAATCCCACCAACAATGGAGGAGTGTTCCTCTTTCTCCACATCCACGCCAGCATCTGCTGTCACCTGAATTTTTCATCTTAGCCATTCTGACTGGTGTGAGGTGGAATCTCAGGGTTGTTTTGATGTGCATTTCCCTGATGATTAAGGATGTTGAACATTTTTTCAGGTGCTTCTCTGCCATTCGGTATTCCTCAGGTGAGAATTCTTTGTTCAGTACTGAGCCCCATTTTTTTTTCCATTTTTTATTAGGTATTTCGCTCATTTACATTTGCAATGCTATACCAAAAGTCCCCCATAGCCACCCACCCCCTCTCCCCTACCCACCCCCTCCCCTTTTATGGCCCTGGCGTTCCCCTGTACTGGGGCATATAAAGTTTGCGTGTCCAATGGGCCTCTCTTTCCAGTGATGGCCGACTAGGCCATCTTTTGATGCATATGCAGCTAGAGTCAAGAGCTCCGGGGTACTGGTTAGTTCATAATGTTGTTCCACCTATAGGGTTGCAGATCCCTTTAGCTTCTTTGGTACTTTCTCTAGCTCCTTCATTGGGGAGCCCCATTTTTTAATGGGGTTGTTCGATTTTCTGAAGTCCACCTTCTTGTGTTCTTTATATATGTTGGATATTAGCCCCCTACCTGATTTAGGATAGGTAAAAATCCTTTCCCAATCTGTTGGTGGTCTTTTTGTCTTATTGACGGTGTCTTATGCCTTGCAGAAACTTTGGAGTTTCATTAGGTCCCATTTGTCAATTCTCGATCTTACAGCACATGCCAGTGCTGTTCTGTTCAGGAATTTTTCCCCTGTGCCCATATCTTCAAGGCTTTTCCCCACTTTCTCCTCTATAAGTTTCAGTGTCTCTGGTTTTATGTGAAGTTCTTTGATCCACTTAGATTTGACCTTATTACAAGGAGATAAGTATGGATCGATTCGCATTCTTCTACACGATAACAACCAGTTGTGCCAGCACCAATTGTTGAAAATGCTGTCTTTCTTCCACTGGATGGTTTTAGCTCCCTTGTCGAAGATCAAGTGACCATAGGTGTGTGGGTTCATTTCTGGGTCTTCAATTCTATTCCATTGGTCTGCTTGTCTGTTTCTATACCAGTACCATGCAGTTTTTATCACAATTGCTCTATAGTAAAGCTTTAGGTCAGGCATGGTGATTCCACCAGAGGTTCTTTTATCCTTGAGAAGACTTTTTGCTATCCTAGGTTTTTTGTTATTCCAGATGAATTTGCAAATTGCTCCTTCTAATTCGTTGAAGAATTGAGTTGGAATTTTGATGGGGATTGCATTGAATCTGTAGATTGCTTTTGGCAAGATAGCCATTTTTACAATGTTGATCCTGCCAATCCATGAGCATGGGAGATCTTTCCATCTTCTGAGATCTTCTTTAATTTCTTTCTTCAGAGATTTGAAGTTTTTATCATAAAGATCTTTCACCTCCTTAGTTAGAGTCACGCCAAGATATTTTATATTATTTGTGACTATTGAGAAGGGTGTTGTTTCCCTAATTTCTTTCTCAGCCTGTTTATTCTTTGTATAGAGAAAGGCCATTGACTTGTTTGAGTTTATTTTATATCCAGCTACTTCACCGAAGCTGCTTATCAGGTTTAGGAGTTCTCTGGTAGAATTTTTAGGGTCACTTATATATACTATCATATCATCTGCAAAAAGTGATATTTTGACTTCCTCTTTTCCAATTTGTATCCCCTTGATCTCCTTTTGTTGTCGAATTGCTCTGGCTAGTACTTCAAGTACTATGTTGAAAAGGTAGGGAGAAAGTGGGCAGCCTTGTCTAGTCCCTGATTTTAGTGGGATTGCTTCCAGCTTCTCTCCATTTACTTTGATGTTGGCTACTGGTTTGCTGTAGATTGCTTTTATCATGTTTAGGTATGGGCCTTGAATTCCTGATCTTTCCAAAACTTTTATCATGAATGGGTGTTGAATCTTGTCAAATGCTTTTTCTGCATCTAACGAGATGATCATGTGGTTTTTGTCTTGGAGTTTGTTTATATAATGGATTACATTGATGGATTTTCGAATATTAAACCATCCCTGCATTCCTGGAATAAAACCTACTTGGTCAGGATGGATGATTGCTTTAATATGTTCTTGGATTCGGTTAGCAAGAATTTTATTGAGGATTTTTGCATCGATATTCATAAGAGAAATTGGTCTGAAGTTCTCTATCTTTGTTGAATCTTTCTGTGGTTTAGGTATCAGAGTAATAGTGGCTTCATAAAATGAGTTGGGTAGAGTACCTTCTACTTCTATTTTGTGAAATAGTTTGTGCAGAACTGGAATTAGATCTTCTTTGAAGGTCTGATAGAACTCTGCACTAAACCCGTCTGGTCCTGGGCGTTTTTTGGCTGGGAGACTATTAATAACTGCTTCTATTTCTTTAGGTGATATGGGACTGTTTAGATGGTCAACTTGATCCTGACTCAACTTTGGTACCTGGTATCTGTCCAGAAATTTGTCCATTTCGTCCAGGTTTTCCAGTTTTGTTGAGTATAACCTTTTGTAGAAGGATCTGATGGTGTTTTGGATTTCTTCAGGATCTGTTGTTATGTCTCCCTTTTCATTTCTGATTTTGTTAATTAGGATTTTGTCCCTGTGCCCTTTAGTAAGTCTAGCTAAGGGTTTATCTATCTTCTTGATTTTCTCAAAGAACCAACTCCTCATTTGGTTAATTCTTTGAATAGTTCTTCTTGTTTCCACTTGGTTGATTTCACCCCTGAGTTTGATTATTTCCTGCCGTCTACTCCTCTTGGGTGAATTTGCTTCATTTTTTTCTAGAGCTTTTAGATGTGTTGTCAAGCTGCTAGTATGTGCTCTCTCCCGTTTCTTCTTGGGGGCACTCAGAGCTATGAGTTTCCCTCTTAGAAATGCTTTCATTGTGTCCCAAAGGTTTGGGTACGTTGTGGCTTCATTTTCATTAAACTCTAAAAAGTCTTTAATTTCTTTATTCCTTCCTTGACCAAGGTATCATTGAGGAGAGTGTTGTTCAGTTTCCACATGAATGTTGGCTTTCCATTATTTATGTTGTTATTGAAGATCAGTCTTAGGCCATGGTGGTCTGATAGGATACATGGGACAATTTCAATATTTTTGTATCTGTTGAGGCCTGTTTTGTGACCAATTATATGGTCAATTTCGGAGAAGGTCCCGTGAGGTGCTGAGAAGAAGGTATATCCTTTTGTTTTAGGATAAAATGTTCTGTAGATATCTGTTAGGTCCATTTGTTTCATAACTTCTGTTAGTTTCACTGTGTCCCTATTTAGTTTCTGTTTCCACGATCTGTCCCTTGATGAAAGTGGTGTGTTGAAGTCTCCCACTATTATTGTGTGAGGTGCAATGTGTGCTTTGAGCTTTACTAAAATGTCTGTAATGAATGTGGCTGCCCTTGCATTTGGAGCGTATATATTCAGAATTGAGAGCTCCTCTTGGAGGATTTTACCTTTGATGAGTATGAAGTGTCCCTCCTTGTCTTTTTTGATAACTTTGGGTTGGAAGTCGATTTTATCCGATATTAGAATGGCTACTCCAGCTTGTTTCTTCAGACCATTTGCCTGGAAAATTGTTTTCCAGCCTTTCACTCTGAGGTAGTGTCTGTCTTTTTCCCTGAGATGGGTTTCCTGTAAGCAGCAGAATGTTGGGTCTTGTTTGTGTAACCAGTCTGTGCCCATGATCATACAAGAAGCCTACTGAACTCCAAATAGACTGGACCAGAAAAGAAATTCCTCCCGACTCATAATAATCAGAACAACAAATGCACTAAATAAAGATAGAATATTAAAAGCAGTAAGGGAGAAAGGTCAAGTAACATATAAAGGAAGGCCAATCAGAATTACACCAGACTTTTCACCAGAGACTATGAAAGCCAGAAGAGCCTGGACAGATGTTATACAGACACTAAGAGAACACAAATGCCAGCCCAGGCTACTATACCCGGCCAAACTCTCAATTACCATAGATGGAGAAACCAAAGTATTCCACGACAAAACCAAATTCACACAATATCTTTCCACGAATCCAGCCCTTCAAAGGATAATAACAGAAAAGAAGCAATACAAGGATGGAAATCACGCCCTAGAACAAACAAGAAAGTAATCCCTCAACAAACCAAAAAGAAGATAGCCACAAGAACAGAATGCCAACTCTAACAACAAAAATAAAAGGAAGCAACAATTACTTTTCCTTAATATCTCTTAATATTAATGGACTAAATTCCCCAATAAAAAGACATAGACTAACAGACTGGCTTCACTGAGTTCTTAACTTTTGGGCAAACTCACATTCTCTAAAACCATATTTAAAACATAAGAAACAGTTTTTAAAGCTCTCATTCTCTCCTCAATATCACTAAAATTGCTTCATTGTGACTGAAACAAGAAACTTAGAGTCAGGAAACCTAGAATTAAAGAACAGACCCCCATTACTACCTAATATATTTCCATCATTATGCATTACATAATGTGTTTCAGTTTATTGATTAAAAATAAGAGGTAGTCCTTGAATAATATAAAAGTTAAAAACAACTATCAAAATTCTTTTAATATAACAATTTCTAAGTTAATAATTGATTTCTTGCTACTTGCTTGTAAAATGTGACAATGATATATTCTGACTTTACTGTTTACCAAAGTATAAATGAGCACCTTTTGTTGTCAAAATATTTGAATATATTTTGAGTTTCAATACAGAACATGGGATTCTTACATTGAAAGGAAACAAAAACAATTTCTCAGATTTATATAGAAGTGACATTTCTATTTTATACATGATGTGTCTCTATAAGGCTAGATACAATCCACTGAGATGGGAAATTCCCCAAAGCTTTCAGATAACTTATAGTCTCATTGCCTAGATCAGTTTTGAAATTGTTTAAACTTATGGAACTAACAAACAAGTGCATATTGGATATACTTGAAGGCATTCACAGATTTCTCCAACAAATAGTTGTTCTCTAATTCTTATAGGCGTTTATCTATTATAATTTCAGTCAGCTACCTTTGAAAGTCACAAAAAATAAAAGCATTTTCATATGATGATATGTATTATACCAAAGGCAGAAAGATTTTGAAATTCCTTTTAATAGTAACAGGTATCAAATCTAAAGTCAAGGCTTTATCAGGCATCGCTGTTTTCGCTCTGTATTTTGTTATTATTTCAACTATTTCATTTTCATTAACAGGTGCTTTTCAATGTCCTCACTTTAGAAAATTGTAGTGAATAAACACTTCTTAATAAGCATCATGTGCTATAACTGCACATGAAATTAAAACAGAACCACATTTTTTTCTGTGTGAAAATATGCTTCAGACAACTCCAAGACTTACTTTTCCATTCTGGAAATTTCTGTTCCAACAGTAACCTGACATTACTCTTGTGAATCCATAAGGATGAGTCAACATGAATCCGACAGCCATTTTGTACATTCTGAAAGGTTCAATATAGTATTAAAGCAGAAGTATATAAGACTTTACTGACATTAAATGCACACCCAACAGCAGCAAAGAATGTTGTCCTACCTAGCATCCCAGAATGTCAGGATGGATGCCCCTCCAGCACCATGTCCTCGCTGATTATTATCGTTGTCCTCAAACACAAGGGCTCTATCAGAAGGCACCAAACCCCAACCTTCTCTCAAGTTCCTAAATTAAAATAAAAACATTATTTTTTCATACTGCTTAGCAGCATAACTTTATATATGGCATTCTCTATTATATTATCTAAATACATTATAATTTCATAAGATGTCTGTCTTATATATATATATATATATATATATATACATATATATATATATATATATATATATACATATATGAGACAGAGACAGAGAGAGACAGAGTGTTTTCTATGGTACTATTCATGGGAATTTTCTCTACATTTAGGTTTAACTATATAATCTTTTGTTCCTAAAATGTTTACTTTAGATTTTTTTAATTTTATTATAATATTATGGACTTGGGAATTAAGATATCCAAGTTACATAGTATAGAATGGAAACTTGAATTCATAACTGTGCTGTTAAACTACAAACCATCAAATAGTTCCATTAATTCTCAAATGTAGCATAAGGAAAGTCCATAGTGTGCTCACATGATAGGGATCATTTCTGAGTATAACTATTTTTGTAATACTAATATAACTTTAGTATACCATGAACATACATTCTTACAATCTATTGGACTCATCACAAACAGACAGAAATCACTAAGTAATACTTTGGATTTCCACTCCTACCAGATGATTGACTTCCAGATTGAAATGGGTGAAAAACATAAAAGGGTTTAAGGAACAATAACCCTAAGCAATAATCAACAACTTCATAGTTGTAAGACTTAGAATATTTGAAGATTTATCTGATTGATGCCAAACGACAACAATGTATGATAGATCAAATATAAAATGGTATATATTTACTTTAAATAGCACATCTTCTCACCATCCCACTTGTGGATAACTGTCAAGTTTTGCACTAAATTTGAATTCTGTCTCGCAGCTATTTCCAAAGTATTCACTACTTTTAACTGCCTCACCCACCACCCAGATCAGTGACCTAGGAGAAACATTAAGGCCCCTGAAAATTCTAATATAACTTTAAAGCATATTATTGAAATATAATATTTTTAGAGTTGTTTAAGATAGCTCTGTTATTTGAAATGTTACTAATGGTTTTCTGTAAACCAAAATTCTGATTTTATTCATAAAGTATATGCCAAAATATTGAAGGAAATCATATTATAAGCTAAATAGTAAAAGGGCCACTCTTTATCCTAAAGGATGACTGCCATAAAGAAAAATTCATTAGTTCAAATAAAGTAACACTTACTGCCTTCTCAACATTAGAAGCGCTTATAAACTCAACTGTTACAAGAAACTCAGAGGTAGAAATGTGTCATCCTCAGTGCACTTCGAGTGACATTATTGCTGAATAAAAGGCTTCATCACTGAGTCTTAGACATCTTAAACATCTACCACCCTGACAGTATGAGACAAAACTCAAAATCAGAAAGATTGGCTTGAGACTGAAAGCATCATGATTATTCTGTCTTATAAAACATTGGTGTAGCAGGGTTCAGACTTGATGGTGACAAACACGTGTGACCTGGAGATATAAAGGCAGTTTTAGACAAACTACATAATTTAAATACAAAATTGTTCCCTCAAGGAAGCAGACCTTTCATTTTTCAAGAGGTAGATTATTATTTTTTTATTATTTTTGAGATTAGACTTTGATTACAATGTTTCTCCTTTCCTTTTTGGACCTCAAAATAATTCCCTATTCTCCTTCAAGTTTATGGCCTTTGTTTCTTATGTATTTTTATTATATGAATATGCGTGTATATATTTGAGTGTGTGTGCATATATGTGTACTTATACATATATATGTATATGTGTATATAACACATATTTATGTACTATGTATATCTACACATGTGTATGTATATATACATATATATCAATCATTTTTCGTAAATATAACTGATATAGTTCATAATGATATATATATATATATATTCAAAGATGGAGGATATTGCTATGCATATGTAAGTTTTCAGTGTTCACTTGTTGATACCTGACAATTAATTGCTGTGTTCTTCCCTCAGAAATACTCCCTGTTCTCAGCTTTCTTTGGTTTTCCATAGCTATTTGCATAATTTGAAAGCCCATGAGCACTACAGTAGATCTACGTTGGAAATAACTATCAATTTGTAAAGAAATTTTTATTAAACACTGTAGAAAAAGTGAAACTGAGAACTCTTTTGTGCATTTATATTTTCTACTGAATTCTGGTAACCCACTTTTAACATTGTATTGACTTTTTTTCTTCTTTGGTTATATTCAGATTTCCAAACAAGTGCTGGCCTTCAGATCATAAGTATAAGAAATATGCATCATAGATGCCTATTGCAGGCTTCTGAAACTTAGGGAAGTTAGGTGACACATAGGCAAGGTACAAATGAGGTTACCAGATGCTTAATGATTCTTACACAAAACAGAGGAATGTAAACACAAAGACTGGCAGGAATGGGCAATAAAACAACCGAGACAAAGTCAGCTCTATCTAAGGTCAGCTATAGTCTTAGAAGCCAGGTGTGAGGTCTTTATACTCCTAGGCCAAAGGCTTTCACACCCAAGTCATGGTTCTAATTAGGGAGTTCCACTCTAGCTAGCCATCTCATGAATAATGCAATACTCTAAAACCACAGCCCAATCTACTACCTAAACCATTGTAAATTCCTGTATATGGGAGGGACTTGGCTTTTATTCTAAGTGATAGTGTAATACCAGAGGCAATTCTGAATGTCACTGAATAAGCAACATTGAATTCTAAGCCCATGGTCAGCTCAAGGACTTTCTAGGACGTTGAAACACTGGCAAAGGCTTAGCTATGTCAGAATTCAATCTTAAAAGATTATAATCTTATAATAAGATAATACTAAAAGAGAGCATATGGATCCATACACCAGACTAACTCGGGAATAGGGTATGGGTTAATGAGAATGCCAAAACTCCAGGAAGTGAGTTTCTGTGAAACTTTGCCTCATGAGCGCTTCCAGGCCTCTCAGCCTGACAAGCAGACATCACCAGAGTGTGCGTGGCAGAAAAGAATATAGAGCACTTAAGGAGAGAGAAACAGACACAAGCATAACTACAAACAAAAGATCAATCTTTGAGGAAGACAGGGCATGATATAAATTTAATAGTCTATATTGTTTAACATTTTACAAGGTCACGAGGAGAAAGAGCTTAGCTTAAAACGTACTATGTGGCAGAAGACCAAAGAGAAAGGATGTGTCTTTTTCTTATAAGTAGATATTTACCATCTAAAATAATGATAAGTAAGAAAATATAAATATTTGGGTTAGAAAAAGAAATCACATAAAAATTACTTAGTCCTCTCATATGGACCAATTCCCATGGGAAATTTTAGTAGTTATTAATTTTAAACGTCAATATTTTGCTTCATGAGAACATTTGTTCCAACTTTAAATGCTATGTATTCAAGAATTTCAAAAAGTAACAAGAAAGAACTGTATTTTCAGTATTAAGTAACAAATAAGGAAAAATTTTAGATACTTAATATCTGTTAAATCAGAAAGAGCTAGACACAAAAGAGACATATGTTCATATACAATAATTTCAAAGAAAACGTGTCTTCACTTACACCATCATTGTTGCACCTTGTTACCATATCTCTGAATTCATCTTCATTTCAAGATCTTGTGGAAATTTTGTAGCTGGTTAGTGGTATTGAAAGATCCTGACAGAATGTAAAAGAACACAGAAGCTCTGAAATTGGCAAGATAGATGTCAGTGTTAGCAGAACTAGCTTCACTGACGTGATGTGGGCTGTAGCAAAAGCATACCTGCTATTGGTGTAAATGTTGATGGACTGCCCCTCAGCCATCCGAAGGGCCTGGGTAACGGCAATTAATTCAGCTTTTCTGAGCTGACATACCTTCTGGCAGGCTGCCAGCCCACACATCTCGCTTACCATCTACCACTGCCGCCCCTGCCATCCTCTTACCTTCCACTAGGAGACTGCTTCCATCTGTGTACCAGTTTGGAACACCTGGCCTTGGCTGGTCACGTAGATCACTTTGCAGGCAGGAAGGTGGCAGGGTTGAGAAAGCATTCTCTCTTCGTGGTTGCAGCAAGGAGCAAGTCATCAACATATTGAAGCAGAGTTATCTGGGAGTTTTCAGCTCTGAAGGAGGCTAAATCTCAATGTAGAGCCTCATTAAAAATGGTGGGGGAGTTTTTGAACCCCTGGGGTAACCATATCCAGGTCAATTGACCCATTTGTCCAGTGTCAGAATCTCCACTGAAAGGTGAATATGGGCTGGCTGGAGAGATGTAACTTCAGGCAAAAGAAAGCATCTTTTAAATCAAGTGCTGTGTACCATTTTCACTCCGGAGGGAGTGAGCTGAGGAGGTTATAGGGATTAGGGACAGGTGGGTGAATATCTTGGACCCTCTTATTGACCTCTCTCAGGTCTTGGACTGGTCGGTAGTCACTCGTGCCAGGTTTCTTTACTGGCAATAAAGGAGTATTCTAGGGTGACTGGCAAGGTACCAAAATACCTAATTTTAACAGTCTCTGAATATGTGGCCTGATTCCATCTCTTGCTTCACGGTTCATTGGGTAGTGTCACACTCCTATAGGGGTTGCATCCATTTTCAGTCCCACAACCACAGGGGGAACTCTGACAGCCATTCCCATGCCTCTCGTCTCTGCCCATACTCTACGGAAAGCAGTCAACCAATCTTTTAGGTCTGGCACCTCCGTTTGCTTTATGCCTTCATGCAATCAGTATTCTTCCTCAAGCTGCAGGGATAAGACTACGGAGGTGGGAGAGTTCCAACTTACTCTTGGCCCTTCTTGGGTAAATCTGATCTGGGCCTTTAATTTAGTCAGACGATCTCTTCCTAGAAGCGGTGTGGGACACTCAGGAATGACCAAGAAGGAATGACTCACTTGGCCTTTCCCCAGATCTACAGTGCATGTAGTGGTCCAGGGGTATTGTTTCTGACCAGTGGCTCCAATCACTATGGTTCTTTTATTTTTTAATTTTCTCAGTGGATGTTTCAACACAGAATGCTCTGCCCTGTGTCAATTAAAAAGTCTATGGGAGTCTCCTCCACCATCAGTGTTACCCTAGGCTTGGGGAGGGGGTCTGAGCCCCGTCTCCCCTATTCATCATCTTTCAGATTCAGGACCTTAGGGGCCCTTCCCTTCTTCTTTGGGCATTCCCGTGCCCAATGTCCTTTTTCCTTGCAATAGGCACATTGGTCTTTCTCTAAAATCTTCTGGACAGATCTTCTTCCTTCAGGTCTGGGTTCCTTGTTGCCCAGGTACCCTGTCTGTCTATTCTCTGGCCTGTTCCTTCCTTTACATTCCCCTACTACTGCAGCCAAAATCCTGCTTAAATTCCTCTCCTGTCTTCTTTCCCTCTTATTCTCCCTCACTTCTTCTTCTTGCTTTTCCCTCTCTCTCTTCTCTTCCTCGGTTTCTCTCTTGTGATACACCTTTTCTGCTTTCTTAACTAAATCTTGTAAAGCCATGGCATGTAATCTTTAAAAGCCATAGCAACCACGGCTTGTTGACCCTCAGAGGTCGGGTTAAAAGGAGTACAGTATCTATAAGCTTTTATCAATCTTTCTAGAAAAACAGACAGGGGCTCTGTAGGGCCCTGCATCACTTCTCTTACCTTAGCCAAATTGGTGGGGTGTCTCATTGCTCCCTTTAGACTAGAGCTCAGCCAGTAAACTGTCAACCTCTCCTTACCTTGAGCCATGGTGTTGTAGTTCTAATCTGGCCGGTCCAGAGGGAACCCAGCGTTCCAATTATACATATCAGCCGATGAGAAAGGCCAATATTGGAGGGTCTGCGCTCTGGGTCCCAGCTGCAGGTCCTCGGTCCTCAGACTGTGCCTTTAGCAATCTCAGAGCCAGGTGCAGGGACTGCTTCTTAGGGCAGAAATCGAGGGCACTGTGCTGACCCACCCATGTGCATGGGAGCAGCCGGGAGAGGGCTCTGAGAGGTGCGGGGGAATCCATGGTTTGATTTATGTAGGTGAATTCTGAATGAGGTAAGGCTGTTGATCCAGGTGGGACGCAGGTCTGCTCTGAAAAACAATGGCTTTAACTTCAAAGATAAGAGTCAAACCAAAAGTCCCCTCCAGTGACCATTTAACATTAAAAGTCAGCCACTGGGAAGCACAAGAAAGTCTGCCAAGGTCCCTTCATAATTTCTACTGAAAGATTATGGGACCTTGATCTAACTTCAGTCCAGTGGTCTAAAGTCAAACTTGGGGGGGGGTCGTTACAGTCCGTCCAATACCACAGAAAACAGACACAACACACACACACACACACACACACACACACACACACACACACACACACTGACAAATACCTGAAAACAGACACAAAAAACAAACACATACTGACAAAAACCTCATGTGGTTTGCAACAAGCTTGGTCTATCGTGAGTTCTTGGGTGTCTGCTATTGTCCTGGGCGAGGGACTCCTTTCAGAGTCTTTCAGTATCTTTCCCACCAAGTCCTTGATGGATTATGAACTACAATATTTTCATTGTGTGGAGAGACCTTTGAATAAATCAGTTACAATTAGTATCATATTATAGTTTGCATAATTTAATCTTGTAGCAACCTGTCATTAATCCAACATTACTTCTCATCCTGTAAACATGTAGTTCTGTTGATTAGCAATCAACTGAAATTATAGAAGAGTATTGCAGAGATACCCCTGATATTGTACAATAAGTACAAAGATGCCACAGGTACCAAACTTTTTCGTTTCTCAGAAAAGTTATTTGGGAAATGAAGTTGTGCTCTAGATTCTCTAGTCTTGACTAGAATACTGTAAATGTGATATCAGCAGCCTTGAAGATATCTGCCCAAACACTGTAGCCTATGTGCTTTCCAGGAGGTCCAAAGTGACCAGGGACACAGGTGGAATTTCACACAAATACACACATCAGCTGGGATACCCACAGTGCACAGCTGACACAGGTACTATACTCCCCCCAACATACCCCAAACTCCACATTCATTCTGACCCACTTCCTCACCCAGGCCAGAGCAGTGGTCTGAAACCCACCCAAATGCTAGAGCTTGTGAGCATGCCAGGAGGTCCACAGTAACCACAGCACAAGAGGTCCACAGAAATGAGGGTCACAGGAGGCCTGCTATAACAGACACCAGGAGACCCACCCTAACCAACAACAACTCTTCCTGCTTCCAAGGAGACTAGTCCTAACTCAGGTCACAGAGATCTACCTGCCTCTAAGGAGACCTGTTTCAGCCAGAGACTCCCAGAGCAGTTAACACTAGAGAGAACCAGATCACCAGAGACAAGCACAGGACTATAAGCCACAGAACCCAATGAATTTCAGACCATCAGAACCAAGTTCTCCAAACACAGCAAGCCCTGGATACCCTAACAGGTATGAAAAGCAAGATAATGAGGTAAAGATAAAGCCCATCTCATGAAGATGACAGAGACCTTTAAGAAGGATATAAAGAACTCCCTTGAAGAAATATAAGAAAACACAGGCAAACAGGTAAAAACCCTTAAAGAACAAACAAATGAATCCCTAAAAGATATAAAGGAAAATACAATCAAGCAGGTAAAGGAATTGAACAAAAGTGTCCAAGAATTTAAAATGGAAATAGAAACGATAAAGAAAACCACATGAGCATCTTGGCAGGTATTACAGCCCTAGAGGAGATACTGGAATGAAACCTCCAACACAAGAATAGTAACTACACCAAAGAAAACCCAAGAAACTAAACAGATCAAAACAAAAAACAAAACAAAACAAACAAAAAAAAAAAACAAAAGAGAGAATCATATACACATAATACCACCTTCAGCAACAAAATATAAAAGAAACTAACAACCATCAGTCTTTAATATCTCTCAACATAAATGGATTCCACTCCCCAGTAAATAAGACATAGGCTACCAGACTGGATACGCAAGCAGAACCTAGCATTTTGCTGCATACAAGGAACATAACTCAGTGGCAAAGGCAGACACAACTTCAGAGTAAAAAGATAGAAAAAAACTTTCCAACTTATGTAATATAATTTCTGGCTATTATGAAGGATATCATTTCACTAATTTCTTTCTCAGCCTTTTTATCCTTTGAGTAGAGGAAGGGCACTGATTTGTTTGAGTTAATTTTGTATCCAGCCACTTTGCTGAAGTTCTTTATCAAGTTTAGGTGTTCTCTGGTGAAATTTTTGGGGTCACATAAGTATATGATCATATCATCTGCAAATAGTGATATTTTGACTTCTTCCTTTCCTATTTGTGTCCCTTTGACCTGTTGTCCAATTGCCCTAGCTAGAACTTTAAGTACTATGCTTAATAAACAGAGAGAGAGAGAGTTGGCAGCCTTGTCTAGTCCCTGATTTTAGTGTGATTGCTTCAAGTTTCTCTTCATTCAAATTGAGGTTGGCTACTGGTTTTCTGTATATTGCTTTTACTATGTTTAAGTATGGGTCTTGAATTCCTGATCTTTCCAAGAAATCAAGAACTTTTGTCAAATGCTTTTTTAGCATCTAATGAAATTATCATGTTTTTTTTTCTTTGAGTTTATTTATGTAGTGGATTATGTTGATGAATTCCCATATATTGAGCCATCCCTGCATCCCTGGAATGAAGCCTACGTGATATTTGACCGTGGTAAATAATCATTTTGATGTGTTCTTGGATTTGGTTGGCAAGAATTTTACTGAGTATTTTTTCATCAATGTTCATAAGGGAAATTGTTCTGAAGTTCTCTTTCTTTGTTTGGTCTTTGGGTGATTTAGGTATAAGCTTAATTGTGGCTTTATGTAATGAATTGGGTCGAGACTCTAATCAAGCAAGTGAAAGATCTATATGACAAGAGCTTTAAGTCTCTGAAGAAAGAAATCAAAGAAGATCTCAGAAGATGGAAAGATCTACCATGCTCATGGATTGGCAGAATTAATATAGTAAAAATGGCCATCTTGTGGAAAACAATCTACAGATTTAATGAATTCCCCATGAAAATTCCAACTAATTTCTTCATAGAGTTAGAAAGAGCAATTGGCAAATTCATTTGGAACAACTAAAAAAACAAATAAACAAAAACAAAACAAACAAACAAAAAAACAAAACAAAAAACAGTATACCAAAAACTATTCTCAAAAACAGGGAGAATCACCATACCTGACCTCATGCTCTATTACACAGGAATAGTTATAAAAACAACAACAACAACAAAAAAAAAAAACCCTGCATGGTATTGGTACAATGATAGGCATGAAGATCAAGAAGACCCAGAAAAGAACCCACACACATATGGTCACTTGATGTACTGGCTAGTTTTGTGTCAACTTGACACAGCTGGAGTTATCACAGAAAAAGGAGCTTCAGTTGAGGAAATGCCTCCATGAGATCCAACTGTAAGGCATTTTCTCAATTAGTGATCAAGGGGGAAAGGCCCCTTGTGGGTGGGACCATCTCAGGGCTGGTAGTCTTGGTTCTATAAGAAAGCAGGCTGAGCAAGCCAGGTGAGGCAAGCCAGCAAAGAACATCCCTCTATGGCCTCTGCATCAGCTCCTGCTTCCTGACCTGCTTGAGTTCCAGTCCTGAATTCCTTGGTGATGAACAGCAGTATGGAAGTGTAAGCCGAATAAACCCTTTCCTCCCCAACTTGCTTCTTGGTCATGATGTTTGTGCAGGAATAGAAACCCTGACTAAGACAAATTGGTACCAGGAGTGGGGTATTCATGTGACAACCTGACCATGTTTTGGGGAAGACTGTGGATGGACTTTGGAACTTTGGGCTTAAAGATTCATCTGTTGTTAAGAGCTCTCTCGGATGTTGTGTAGGAGCTTGGAAGATAATGTTGAGAACACTGCAGAAGATGGAGGTCTGGTTTGTGAAATTTCAGAGGGAAAATTAAAGACTCTTTTCAGGGCCATTGCTGTTTTGAATGTGAAGATTCTGTAGATCTGGTTAGCTGGGGCTGAAGAATCAGCTGTGATTAACAAGATACCAGAACTACCAAAGCAAAAACTTTGCATTACTGGGATTATTGATGCTGGTTAGCTGGAGCTAAGAAATTAGTGGTGATTAAGAAGAGACCAGCATCATTGAGGTGACATCTTCTGGGAAGTGTTTTCTGAAAGCACAAAGAGGCTGTGTTCCAGAGATGGCCAAGGTTGTACTCCAGCTGCAGCAGGACTTGGTAATATGTAAGGGTCACCCAGGTGGTACTGGTTTTGAAGGCATGAAGGGGTCACGCAAAGCAGCTGAGGCTCGGCACTGTGAGAGGCCGTGGAAGGCCACTGGTGAAGGTGCAGCCTCAGTTGCAATTGAAGGCCCAGGACTGAAGGGGTCATGCAGTGTTTTGGAGATGCCAGTACCATGAGATGACCACCAAGAGCAGCAGCAGCAGTGGAGTACAGGCATCTGGAGCCTAGAGGATGACACGTGTGCTACAAAGGGCCTGGCTGGAGAAGTGACCCAAGCCCTTGGAGGAGCCCAGAAGATCGTGAGTTGGATCCCAGACATTGGACGGTTGGAGATTGACTTTTGCTTTTGATTGTGACTGTGCCCTGATATTTTCCCTCTTGAAGGAAGAAACTGTTTTAGTGTAGCCCACAGTTAAGAGACTTTTAATTGTAAGAAGACTTTGGATTTTAAAAGAGATGGATATTTTAAAGAGATTGAAATTTTAAGAATATGTAAAGACTGTGGGACTTTTAAAGTTATTTAGAATGGGGATGAATAAGATTGTAAGGGTTGAGGCTTACTAGTGATGTTTTTGTGTGTCAAGTTGACAAGGGGTCAATTGTACTGGCTAGTTTTGTGTCAACTTGACACAGCTGGAGTTATCACAGAGAAAGGAGCTTCAGTTGAGGAAATGCCTCCATGAGATCCAACTGTAAGGCATTTTCTCAATTAGTGATCAAGGGGGAAAGGCCCCTTGTGGTTGGGACCATCTCAGGGCTGGTAGTCTTGGTTCTATAAAAAAGCAGGCTGAGCAAGCCAGGTGAGGCAAGCCAGTAAAGCTTGATCTTTAATGAAGAAGTTAAAACCATCTAGTGGAAAAAAGTATTTTCAACAAATGGTGCTGGCTCAACTGTCAGTTAGCACGTAGGAGAATGCAAATTAACCCATTCTTATCTACTTGTACAAAGCTCAAGTCCAAGTGGACCAAGGACCTCCACATAAAACCAGAAACTAAGAGAAAAGAAAGTGGGTAAGAGCCTCAAACATATGGGCACAGGGGGAAAATTTCTGAACAGAACACCATTGGCTTGTGCTATAAGATCAAGAATCAATAGACAAATGGGACCTAGTAAAATTGCAAAGCTTCTGTAAGGCAAAGGACATTGTCACCAAGATGAAAAGGCAGCCAAAAGATTGGGAAAAGATCTTTATCAATCCTACATCTGATCAAGGGCTAATATCCAATATATACAAAAAATAAAAGAAGATGGACTCCAGAAAATCAAATAACCCTGTTAAAAAATGGGGTATATAGTTAAACAAAAATTTTCACCTGAGGAATGTTGAATGGCTGAAAAGCATCTAAAAGAAAAATTTTCAACATCCTTAGTCATCTGGGAAAGCAGATGAAAACAACCCTGAGATTCCACCTCACACAAGTCAGAATGGCTAAAATAAAAATCTCAGGTCACAGCAAATACTGGCAAAGATGTGGAGAAAGAGGAACATCCCTCCATTGCTGGTGGGAATGCAAACTTGTACAACCACTCTGGAAATCAGTTTATCCTTAGAAAATTATACATAGTATTACCTGAGGACCAAGAAATACCACTCTTGGGCATATACCCAGAAGATTATCCAGCATGTAATGAGGACACATGTTCCACTATGTTCATAGAAGCCTTATATGTAATAGCCAGGAGCTGGAAAGAACCCAGATGTCTTTTAACAGGGGAATCGATACAGAAAATGTGGTACATTTATGCAATGGAGTACTACTCAACTATTGAAAACGATGAATTCATGAAATTTTTAGGCAAATGGATAGAACTAGAATATATCATCCCGAGTGAGTTGACCCAACTGTAAAAGGAAACACATGGTATGCACTCACTGACATTTTGATATTATCCCAAAAGCTCCAAATAACTAAGATACATTTCACAGACCACATGAAGCTCAAGAAGGAAGACCAAAGTGTGGTTGCTTTGGTCCTTCTTAGAAGGAGAACAAAATACTCACAGGAGCAAATATGGAGATAAAGTGTAAAGCAGAGACTAAAGGAAAGGCCACCCAGAGACTGTCCCACCTGGGGACTCATCCCATATACAGTTACCAAACCCAGACACTATTGTGGATGTCAAGAAGTGTTTGCTGAAAGGAGCCTGAAATGATTATCTCCTGAGAGACCCTGCCAGAGACTTACAAATACAGAGGCAGATGTTAGCAGCCAAACATTGGACTGAGCACGGGGTCCCTAATAGAGAAAGGACAGATGAAGTTCAAGGGGTTTGGAACCCACAGGAAGAACAACAAAATCAACCAACCAGACCCCCAGCCCCCAGAACTCCCAGAGAATAAGCCATCAATAAAGGAGTAAATCTTTCCAAGCAAATTGTACCAATAAACAAGCTAGAGTTGCCATTATAATATCCAATAAAAAAACTTTCAATAAAAATTATCAAGTGAGATGTGGAAGGACACTGCATTCATCAAAGGAAAAATCCAGCAAGAGGAAGTCTCAATCCTTAACATCTATGCCCCAAATGCAAGGCTACCCACATTTGTAATGAAAACTTTAATAAAGCTCAAAATACACATTGAACCTCACACAATAATGGTGGGAGATTTCAACACCCCAATCTCACCAATGGACAGGTCATTGAAACAAAAAGTAAACAGAGACAGTGAAACTAACACAAGTTATGAACCAAATGGATTTAACTGAATATTTCACACACACACACAAGAGAATATACTTTCTCAGCACCAAGCCAGGCTCCCATCTGAAAGCACATCGCATAGCATAGTAGGTGTAAGTCCTTGGTTCACCCCCTGAGATGGATCCCAAGGTGGGATGGTTATTTGACCTCCTTTCCTTCAGCCTCTTCTCCATCTTTCTCCCTGCAGTTCTTTTACACGGGAACCATTCTGGGTCAATAATTTTGGCTGTGGGTTAGTGTAGTGGCTAATCCTGGTTGTCAACTTGAATATATTTGGAATGAACTACAATCCAGAATTGGAAGGCTCACCAGTGACCCTTATCTGGAGGCTTGGAGATAGAAGATTCTGATCTGGATCTAGGTATGGAGAGCTTGAGGCATAGGGGCTATGGATTCCAGAAGATTAAATCTCCAAGTTCAAGGTCATCTGGGATTAAAGGTGTGGTGGAACACATCTTTAATCTGGACTACACCTTCTGCTGGAGACAATATAAGGACATTGGAAGAAGGGGGTCTTGCTCTTGCTCTTGCTCCTTCGCCTGCTTGCTGTGTGTGACTGAGCAACTGCTAGATCCTTGGACTTCCATTCACAGCTACTACTGAACCATTGTTGGGAATTGGGCAGCAGACTATAAGTCATCAATAAATTCATTTACTATATAGAGACTATCCATAAATTCTTTGACTCTAGAGAACCATGCCTAATATATTTTGTAATCCTGTTCCTCCACTTGAGGTCCTGTCTATCTACCGGAGCCTGAGGCCCTACCTGCAACTGACTGAGACAGAAGCAGATACTTACACCCAACCATTGGACTGAAGTCAGGGACCCTTATGGTAAAATTTAGGGAAGGATTGAAGAAGTTGAAATGGTCAGATATTCGAACAAAACTATGCAGCAGGTGGGATGAAGAACTGGGGATAGCCACTGGGGGGGGTCCCAGACACAAGGGAAATGTGAGGCTCTCAGGACTCAATGGGGATGACTTTAGCAGAATTTCACAGAGAAGGGGGAGATAGAACCTGTTGAGACCACCTCCAGTAGACAGGCAAGGTCCCTGGTTGAGGGGATGGGATCACCTACCCATCTCAAAGTTTTTAACACAGAAATGTTCCTGTTCAAAGGAAGAACAGGGAAAACAAAACAAACAAACAAACAACAACAACAAAACATGAAACGGAAACTGAAGGACCAGCCAGCCTCGGATTGCCCCCAGGGATCCATCATGTCTGCAGACACCAAACCCAACACTGCTCCTGTGGTCAACAGGTGCTTGCTGACAAGAACCTAGTGTGGTGGTTCCTTGGGAAGTCTGGCTAGCAAATGACCTATGCAGATGTGGATGCTTGGAGCCAACCATCATCCTGAGCTCAGGGAATCTAGTGGGGTTGCTCGCAGAAGGACTGGAGGAGCAGAGTGGGAATACAACCCCATTGGAAGAACAAAATAGGCTGGTCTGATCATTCAGTTCTCAGAGAGTCTAGAACACTAACCAAGAAGTATACTTGAAGGGATCCATGGCTCCAGATACATATGTAGCAGAGGATAGCCTTACCTGACAACAACAGGAGGGGAGGCCCTTGGTTCAGGGGAGGTTTGATGCCCCAGCATAGGGGGATGCTGGAGCAGTAGGGTGGGAGAAGGTAGGTGAGCACCCTCATGGAGGCCAAGTGGAGGGGAGAGAGGGTAAATATGGAACGGTGGGTTTTTGGAGGGGTAATCGGAAAGTGGGATATCATTCCAGATGTAAACCAATGGAATGATAAATAAAAAAGAAGGAGGAGGAGAAGGAGGAAGAGGAGGACGAGGACCAGGACAAGGAAGTTATTGAAAGGAAGAGTGACCTGATAGAAAGCGCAGCAGTCTCAACTAACCCAGACCCCAGTGAGATCTCAGAGACTGAGCCACCAACCAGGAGCATGCAAGGACTGGTCTGAGTCCTCACACATATGTAGCAAAGGTCTACCTGGTCTGGCCTCAGTGGGAGAAAATGTGCTTAATCCTGGAGAAGCTTGAGGCCACAGGGAAAGGGGAAGTTTGGGGATGGAGTACCCTTTCTGAAACAAGGGGGAGGAGGAATGGGATGAGGAACTGTGGGGGGGTGGACCAAGGTGGTAGGAACCACAAGAATGTAAATAAATAAAATAAATATTAAAAAGAGGGAGGAAACCAAAGAATACTGTATACGTGAACACAGTAAGTTCTACCTTTAATTTGTGAAGTAATACCTGCACCCCTGCAAATCCCTTAGGAGCTAAATATCGCTCACATTCATTGGCAATATCAACCCAGCCCCACTCGAACAGGTGGACAATAGTAGTCCTCCCATCTGAAGTATGTGGGTCATATTGAGCCCAGCAGAACCCAATGAGGGAAAGCAGCAGAATGAACTTCATTTTGCTTTGAAGTTATCAGTGTTCTTTCTATTGCCTATTTATATTTCTGCACAAAGTAAATTTCCAAACTAAATTCTTGTGAGTAAATATTTAGAGTACAATGTATAATCTGAAAGCGATTAGCAGCAACGATATGCACAGCTGGTGGATATTCAGAAAATCACATGGAAAATAAAGAATGCTTTATAATATCAACCATTATTTGATTGATATTTGCTCTTATTTGTCATGTCATCCATCAGTACAAGTAGAATTACAACTAAAATCAAATATATCTGGGAGTTCACGTCTTTAAATCTTTTTATTCCACCATACCAAGTAGCAATGGGATAACCAATTTTTCTCTTTTTGCTCCCAGACCTAGATTTTTTCAAAATTTTTCAATATATTCACTGAATTTTAAGAAGCTGCTAAGCTCTGTAACATGTACCTACTCTCTCCAGTACTAGGGGGAAGAAAAGTTATTATTTTGTGAAAATAAGTAGATTATGTAAAGTTACCTAAATAAATAAACCATAATTAATTAAAATAACAAATAAATGAATAAATAAAAACAGTATATAAGTGAAATCGTTAAATTTAAATGTCTCTGGATTAGAGAAATAGGCATTTGTATTTCAGCCGTCTGGAGACTGACACCTGAGTGCTCTTAGCAGCCTGAGAAACGATAGAACTTTCAAAAACAGCACATGCTCAGATAACAGTGAAAAGCACAAGTGTCATGAAAAGCAAGAAAATATGTCTCCTCTAAAACCTACCAATATCAGAGTAAACAATCCAAGACACAATGACTTAATTCTAATTACACACAAATAATTTGAAAGAAAATAATATCTATGCTCGAAATAAATGAATAAAGTCTTGGACAGATTCCAAGAGAATACAGGGCAAATGCTAAATAAGATATGTGTATCACTGAAGAATAGCAAAACAGAATTCAATAAGGAAATGGAACTACTGAAGATCACAAACTAAAGCAATACTAGAAATAAATAACGCATTCATTGAGTATTCCCAGTAATAGAATAAACCATTAGCATGAGAAAAAAATAGTCTTGTCCCCAAGGTGTATGGAATAGCTTATTCAGCTAATGAAAAAAAATGAATTTAACAAACTAATGAATGTATTATGTAAGATGTCTGGAAAAACTTGAAGAGAACAAATCAAGGAACTATTGACAAAGAAGAAGAACCATGTGCAAAAAACCCAAAATCCAGGAAATATTTTCGATATCATCATAGCAAAGTTTCCCTAGATCTAGGAGACACCTGTGCAAGTAAAAGAGACACATGATATACTAAAAGTAGGCCAGCCCAGAATATTTCGCACTATTGTCCTATAGTTAATTTCATCTTCTGAGTTAAATTCAAGCATACTCTCATGGAAGTTCCATGTTATTTGTTTTCTTTGGGTCTGTGTATTTTGGCTGGTTTATTCTGTACTTTATGCCTAATATTCACTTATAAGTGACTAAATACCAGACATGTCCTTTTGAGCCTGGGTTACCTCACTCAGGATGCTATTGATTTAATATGCTTTTTCATGATGACTAATGAATTTGAATATTTCTATTTTTAATTTTATTCTTTATTTATTTTATTAATCATGTTTATTCATTTACATTTCAAATGATATCCCCATTCTGGTTACCCATGTACAACAACCTCCATCTCATTCCCCTCACTACCTCCACTTTACCTCTATGAGGGTGCTTCTCTACCCATTCACCCACTCCTGCCTCACCCCCCTACCATCCCTGTATGCTGGGGTGTCAAGCCTCCCTCAACTTCCATTGATGTCAGATAAGGCCATCCTCTACTACATATGATGTATCTGGGGTTCTGGCTCCCCCCCATGTATAGCTTTCTGTTGGTGATTTTTGTCCCTGGTAACTCTAGGTGGTCCAGTTAGTTGATATTGTTCTTCTTATGGGCTTGCAATCCCCTCTTGCTCCTTCAGTCCTTCTCCTAGTTCTTCCTATAGAGTCCCTGTGCTCACTCTAATGGTTGACTGTGAGAATCTGCATCTGTATTGGCCAGTGGCTGGTAGAACTTCTCAGGCAACAGGCTCCTGTCATCAAGTGCTTCTTGGCATCAGCAATAGTGTAAGGGGTTGGTGTCTACTGGTGGGATGGATCCCTATGCGGACTGTCCTCAGAATGGCCGACCTTTCAGTCTCTGTTCTATTTATTGTCTCTGTCTTTCCTTTGGACAGAAACATTTCTGGGTTTAAATTTTTGAGACGCCTGTGTGGCCCCATTCCTTAACCGGGGACCCTGCCCATCTACTGGAGGTAATCTCTACCAGTTGCATGTCTCCTTTGTTGAGTATTTCAGCTAAAGTCATCACCATTGGATGCTGGGTGCCTCTCACTTCCCTGGAGTCCGGGATTTTCTAGTGGCTAACCCAGTTGCCCATCCCCCTCTGCTACATGTTTCAATTCAATTTCCTGATGCTATGTACATGTCTCCTGTCCCTTCTAATTCCTGTTCCTGCCCTCCTTTTCCCCTCCCCCTCCTATCTCTCTCTCTCCCTGATCCCTACTTCCCTCTAGCTCCTATGATTATTTTGTTCAACATTATAGGTAGGACTGAAGCATCTATACTTTGATCTTCCAGTGATTCTCAGCCAATTGAGATTCTGCTGTTGAGAACTCTCTGTTTAGCTCTGTACCCCATTTTTTAATTGGGTTATTTGGATTGTTGGTGTCTACCATCTTGACCCCTTATATATTTTAGATGTTAGCCCTCTGTCAGATGTAGGTTAGTGAAGATCCTTTCCCAATCTGTAATTGCTGCATTGTCTTACTGACAGTGTCCTCTACTTATGGAAGCTTTCTTTTTTTCTTTCTTTCTTTCTTTCTTTCTTTCTTTCTTTCTTTCTTTCTTTCTTTCTTTCTCTCTCTCTTTCTTTCTTTTTTTAATTGAATATCTTCTTTATTTACATTTCAAATGTTTTCCCCATTCCAGGTCTCCCCTTTGGAAACCCCCTATCCCATTCGCCCTCCTACTACCTTTATGAGAATGCTCCCCCTCACACCCCTACCCACTCCAGTCTTCCCCCCTACATTCCCGTACACTGGGGCATATAGCCTTCACAGGACAAACGGCTTCTCCTCCCATTGATGTCCAACAAGGCCATCCTCTGCCACGTATTGGCCAGAGTGTGTCCCTCCATGTGTACTCTTTGTTTGGTGGTTCAGCCCCTGTGAGCTCCAAAAGGTCTAGACAGTTGACACAGATAATCTCTGTATGGGGCTACAAACCCCTCATCTCCTTCAGTCCCTTTTCCAACTCCTCCATCAGGGACCACATACTCAGTCCAATTGTTGGCTGTGAGCGTCCGCCTCTTTATTTGTCAGACTCTGGCAGAGTCTTTCAAGGGGCAGCCATATCAGGATCTCATCATAAAGAACTTCCAGTCATTCACAATAGCATACGGGTTTGGTGTCTGAATATGGCATGAATCCCCAGGTGGTGCAGTCTCTGGATGGCCTTTCCTTCACACTCTGCTCCATACTTTGTCTCCATATTTCCTCCTGTGAGTATTTTGTTCTCCCTTCTAAGAAGCACTGAAGCAACCACCCTTTAATTTTCTTTCTTCTTGGACTTCATTTGGTCTGTGAATTGAATCTCGGGTATTTTGAACTTTTGGGCTAATATCTGCTTTTCAGTGAGTGCATACCATGTGTGTTCTTTGTGACTAAGTTCCCTCACTCAGGATGATATCTTCAAGTTTCATCCATTTGCCATTGAATTTCATGAAGTCATTGTGTTTAATATCTAAATAGTTTTCCATTTTATGAATGTACCACATTTTCTGTGTCAGTTCCTCTGTTGAGGGATATCTGGGTTGTTTCCAGCTTCCAGCTATTATAAATATGACTGCTATGAACGTAGTGTATCATCTGTCCTTATTACATTTTGGAGTATCTTCTGGATACATGCTCAGGAGTGCTGTAGCTGGGTCCTCAGCTAGTATTTTGTCCAATTTTCGAAGAAGTGCTAGACTGATTTCCAGGGTAGTTATACCAGCTTCCAATCCCACCAACAATGGAGGAGTGTTCCTCTTTCACCACATCCTCTGCAGCATCTGCTGTTGCTCGAGTTTTTGATCTTAGCCATTCTTACTGCTATGAGGTGGAATCTCAGGGTTGTTTTGATCTGCATTTCCCTGATGACTAATTCATCATGACTAATGATGAACATTTCTTTAGGTGCTTCTCGACTATTCCATATTTGTCAATTGAAAATTCTCTATTTAGCTTTGTACCACATCTATTGTATGGTTTTTTTTTTTTTTTTTTTTTTTTTGCTCCTTTTTCAAAAATAGTATATCCATAATTGTGGGGGTATTTTCTGGGCCTTTGGCTCGATGCCATTGATCTACCTGTCAGTTTCTATATCAATTTCTTTATTTTTGAAGGTATTTTCTGGGCCTCGGAGTGGAAAGATTCTCCTTTTTCTGTTCCTATTATTCTTAGGTTTGGTCTTTTCATTGTGTCCCATATTTCTCAGATATTTTGTTTTATATTTAGCATTTTCTTTAGCCAATGTATAATTTTCTTCTACCCTGTTTTCCATACCTGAGATTCTCTCTTCTGCTTCTTATATTCTTTTGGTGATGCTTGTGTTAGTTGTTTCTGTTCTCTTTCCTAGTTTTTCCATCACCAGACTTGTGCACAGTTTGTGGTTTCTTTATTGCTTCTATATTCACTTCAGGTCTTGAACAAATTCATTCATTTCCTTGCCTTTTTGTTTGTATTTTCCTGTATATCTTTACATTTACTCATTTTTTTTACGCATCTACCTGTTTGATTCTATTTTCTTGTATTTCTTTAAGGGGTTTTTCTTGTTTCATCTTTAAAGGCCTCTAAAATCTTCTTAAGATTAGATTTCAGGTCATTGCGTGTTAGGATATCCATGGCTTGGTGCAGTAGGATAGCTGGGTTCTTGTGGAGACCCCATTCAGCAGGCTTTTGTTGGTTATGTTCTAGCACTGCAATTTAGTTATCTGGTTGTCCCTACTGTTAGCAAGCCTGGTAGTCCCTGTGGGCAGCAGGCCTCTAGAATTGTTGGTGCAGCTGGTTGCCACAGTGGCAGCAGGTTTCTAGAGATGAAAGCAGAGGGGATGGTCACTGATGACTGGAGGCCTCTGGTTGTTTCATGTGACAGCAGACTTCCAAGGATGTAGACAGAACTATAGCCCAGAAATGGAGTGCTGAGGGGACAGGGGGGAACATCCTGTTACTGCAGAGTGGAGCCAGAAGCAGGAAATTGGGGGAAAAGATCTCACCTGGTGGTCCCTGATGACTATAGGCTTCTGGCATTTCAGGTGGAGGTGAGGACTGGAAGGTGGAATGCAGAGGAGATTGGGCAGCCCTCAGGGCTGCTTGGCTTGCCAGTGGTTTCAGTGGCCTAGGGCTTTAGGCTTAGGGCTTGGGTATCTACCTAGTTGTCCCAGGAATCAGCAAGCCTCCAGAGATGCAGAAGGAACTGTGGCCATGAAATTCAGTGCAGAAAGACCAGGTCAGAACTCACTGCTGCTGAGTTTGGAAAGAGCCTGTCAGGTAGGCAATTGTAGTCCTTACCTGGTGGTGCCTGAGGGGTAGAAGGCTCTGGAATTTCCTGTAAAATTATGGACCAGAATATTGCCTGAGCTTTTGTCCCCGCCGGCAAGAACACACTGAGGACAACCGGAATCTTCTGCAGCAAAGCTTTATTGCTTACTTCTCAGGAAGACCCCAACCCCAGAAAATGGAGTCGCTTATATAGCCCTCAGCCATGGCTATTCAGCACCTGATATGGTGTGTCAGCTCCTGATTTGTTGCTTGCCCATCACCCCACTATTACACCCCGAGAATGGGCAGTGACTAAGAGTGAGTTCACTCTCGCGCCTGCATACAAGGCTTGTTTACTACTTAGGCTCAGTGGAGGCCAGTGCCATCATATAATGGCGATTGTTCGTGGCACGCACGGCTCTCCACAGCGATTGCTCTTTTTATTTTATTAAAATGAGGCTGGACTAGGTCTGGGTAATTATGCCCATCCGCTGTGGCTCCTGTCTTAGGTCATTCCTCCAATGTCACAGCCTTTCCTGTCATAGGGTAACCCTATTGCCACCGGGCCCCGTGTCCTAGGTTGATCTGTGAATGAGGAAAGTTGCCCGTCCCTGGATACCACAGTGCTATGTGACAGCAACTACTAAATGACCTACGGCGAACTCTACAAAAGAAGCCATCCACCAATGTCAACTAATTTTTGAGCATAGATAGCCAAATTTCGGGGGAGGCTCCTTGCTCTAAGGCAGCAAGTGCTTGAGCTATCACAACCTTGTCACGTGTTCGTTGGGTTCTGAGCTTGCAAACCAACCAGAGCATGAACACAAGTCCACAGCAGGTGGCAACATCAAATAAACCCACCCCAACCATTCCTTAAAATAAGAAAATGCAGATGAAATCCAGGAGGAAAGGCCCTCTGTCAATGACAGGTCCACTCACGTTGAGTTGATCTTTAAAACTGCCACCCTCAGGGCCTCAAGAGTCTCATTGAATCCCTCAGACCAATTTCCTGCAAGATACAAGGAAAGCTGTCTAGACAGATTAGCTGCATAAGTAAAATTTTCATATTGGACACTGGTAATACACAGAGCTTCCAGTTTGTTTTCACAACCCAACTGGGCCATCTGGTATAGAATGCCTATCTGTTCCCCCTCCAGGTCAAGGCGCTGATTCAAAATCATCAGTCCTCCCCTTAACTTGGTACTAGCAGAAGTTTGGACAGTGATGGCATCAGCCAGATCTGCTGAAAGCTGATTTAATTTTGTGCCTGATTGAACAGTACTAGCCATAGCGTACCCTGCAGCTGTAGCAGCAGCTGCACTGGCTGAAATCGCTATGATCCAGGCAGCAGTAATGCCAAAACCTCTCTTTTGTCGAAATAGAGATAAGTTGGAGGGTGTTTCCACCGGCACAGGGATCCAACGTGGGATCCATGCCACCATGGCACGGATGTTCTTTGTTACATCCCAACATTGAGAAATCCAACAAGAATCATTGGAACAGACTTCATATGAATCATTTGAAAGAATAAACAAGAAAGGGGGGTAAACACAGACTGGGGTAGATGGATAATTAATCTGGTTTACCAAAGTTTTATTGAACCCAGTGATCTCTACACTGGTATTAGTATATCCATAAGAGTCCTGGAAGGTATCATGTATTCCCCAATACTGAGCAAATCTTGAGATACCAGTAAAAGAAGCCTTTCCAAATGCTCCTCTGTGAATAAAGATCAAAGGATTGAGTTCTGTACAACTGCCATTACCTTTACAAAGCACCCACTTATGAAAGAGATGCATTCTAAAGTCCTGTACTAAAAGTCCCTTTTTCATAACAAATTCCTTCTCTGGGTCATCTATCATGTTGGGAGAAAAGGAAAAGGTTTTACTCTGATCTGCCCAATGAGTGATAGAGGATTGACAATCAGACCAAGGCAGGATCAGCCCTTCATCTTCCAAGCTACAATGAGGGGCTATTTTTGGTTGGTGGGGACGTTCTTTGTCTGAAAAGTTAGGTGGTAGAAATGTACCATTAACCCAAATTGCCTCCTGCCAAAAGGTCCAATTTGTAAAGGTTATATCTACATTGGAAGTATCTTGGGTTGTGCTCACCCAACCTCCTCGGTGCTCATTAAACTTCCCCAAAGCTTGAGCTGTGAGATTGATACATTTTCCTGGTCCATCAATTTGAAAACATAAAGAACCCTGTTCTAATAAAGAGCGATTTTCTCCTAATGGTGCTCGGGTGGGTCATAGGGTAAATATGGCAAATCCACTGTTTTATTAGTAGTAAAGTATTTTGGAAAAACTATAGCATCATGGCGAACCGGCATTGGTTTAGGGAAAGTCGAGAGAATAGCCCATCTCTGTTCGCCCCTCATTCTAGGAACCTGAGACAAGTTCAGCATTGTCAAGATCAGGAGCAGTCCTCGGGAGGTCAGCATCTTCTGCACCATCCTTGATGAATATCTTGCGGGTGAGTCATTCCGGCAGCCAAAATGGATTGTCTTCACTCTGTAGAAAAGCACAGACAGCTCCCCTGGATCTTATCAAAATAGGATCCGGGCCTTTCCACAGACCAGTTAAAACATACTTCCATTTGACCATTTCTTTTGGTCTATCAGGGTCTGAGCTATATCGATCAGCTGCAGAACGTCCTTGCTCATCGAGATTCAAAAAATTAAGTGTAAAGAGTGCTATAGATACAGCTACTCTTGGCACTGAGGGCAGAGTCTCATCAACTCCCCCTTTTTGTTTTATAAGATAAGACTTGAGCATATGATGGGCACGTTCCACAATGCCTTGTCCTTGAGGATTATAAGGAAGGCCAGTCAAGTGAGTGACATCCATTTGATGACAAAATTGTTGAAATTTAGTAGAAGTATACGCTGGCCCATTGTCCGTTTTTAGGATTGTGGGCTTGCCCCAAGCACTCCACGCTTCTAGGCAGTGCTGTATAAAATGAGAGGCTTTCTCACCTGTTAAAGATGTAGCAAACATAACACCAGAGCAGGTGTCAATGGAAACATGTAAATATTGATTTCTCCCAAAGGAGGAAATATGAGTGACATCCATTTGCCAGACCTGTAATGGCCTGATGCCTCAAGGGTTTACCCCTACATGAGGAGTAGGCAGAAATTGACAACAGTTTTGACACTGGGTGACAATGTCACAAGCTTCTTTCCTGGTTAAATTGAAATGGTGGCGTAATGTTTCAGCCATCACGTGGGAACATTTATGAAACTCCCTTGCAGCCTCTGCCTGCAAGGACAGAGCAGCAGCCATGATTCTAGTAGATTTGTCTGCTAAGTCCTTTCCATGAGACATGGGGCCAGGAAGGCCAGAATGAGCCCTGACATGAGTAATATACACAAGATGTCTTCTATGTAACAGGGCTGACTGAATTTGCTGAAAAATGTGAGCAAGCTTACTAGATGGTTTAATTAAGCCTGCAGCTTCAAGCATATTAACTGCATTAACTACATATACGGAATCAGATACAATATTGAGCGGTCCTGGAAAAGTTTCAAGGACTTCTAGAAATATTAAACACTCTACAACCTGGGGTGATGTCTCATTATATTGTTTAGATGTTACTTGGCCATTTACTACATATGCACCTATACCAGATTTGGATCCATCTGTATACACTACTACCCCATCTGGAAGTGGGTGTTTGGCTGTTATTACTGGAAACACTACAGCTTGGCTTAAGGCAAATTGTAAAATTGGATGTTTTGGATAATGATTATCAATTTGTCCTGAATAGGAGGCAACCAAGACTGCCCAATCGTTAGTTGTTGCTGCCAGGGTTTGAACTTGAGCAGAAGTATAAGGCACAGTTAGCATATAAGGTTCTTTCCCAAAATAAGTAATGGCTGCTTTTATCCCCCTAAGTGCAAGTTAAGCAACTGCATTAGGATACCACTCAATGATTTTTGCAGGGGAAGCATTAGGATGGACCCACAATAAGGGCCCGTTTTGCCATAAGACCGCTGTTGGTAACTGTGCAGTTTTTAGTATGCACAATTCAAATGACTTTGACTCGTCAAAGTGTTGTAATTGAGCATCTTGTAAGGCCTTTTCTACAGTTTGTAAAGCTTGACATGCAGCTGGGGTAAGTGCTCTGTGGGAGGAGATGTGGGTATCTCCCTCTAATATGTCAAATAATGGCTTTAATTCTGCTGATGGAATTTTCAAAAATGGTCTCAGCCAATTAATATCTCCTAACAATTTTTGGAAATTATTCAAGGTATGTAGTTGATCTTTGCGAATCTCTAATTTTTGAGGAACAATTTTGTCAGGATAAATACGCGATCCTAGGAAGGTTCCCATTTGAGCAATTTGCACTTTTTCGGTGGCCACGTGCAGTCCCCATTGCCCTAATGTTTTTATTAATATAGGGTATGCATCTTGCAATAACTGTGAATTTTTATGGCAAATCAAAATGACATCCATATAAATTATCACCTGTAATGATGGAAAATGCTCTCTAACTGACTTAAGTGACAATTGCACATACAGTTGACACATGGTGGGGCTATTCGCCATCCCCTGAGGTAGGACCTTCCATTGGTATCTTTGATCCAGCTCTAAATGTTTAATGGCTGGGATGGTAAATGCAAATCTTTGCCTATCTTGAGGGCATAAAGGTATAGAGAAAAAGCAATCTTTAATGTCTATAATTATAATTTCCCAATTTTGGGGTAAGGCAGAAAGCAATGGTAGCCCTCGCTGAACTGGTCCAAACAGACGCATTTGTGCATTAATTGCTCTAAGATCATGTAATAAGCGCCATTTGCCAGATTTTTTTCTTAATTACGAAAATAGGTGTATTCCAGGGTGAGGTAGAGGGCTCTAAATGACCCAAGAGTAGCTGTTCAGAAATTAGTTTTGTGGCTGCTTCTAATTTTTCAGAGGAGAGAGGCCATTGAGGAACCCATACAACTTCCTCTGTAAGCCATGGTATGGGCATGGAACCCTCAACAGCTGTTTCTAGAAAAAACCCAAACCTTGTCTTCCAGTATTACCCTTTTGAGGGATAGGTACAAGTCTACCCTGTTCTCCTTTCCCTAATCCCCTTCCTTCTTTATAGCCCATTTTCTTCATCATCTGAACAGCTTGTGGCGAGTATTCGTTAGTCAAGGTCAGTCCTAGTGCCTGTAAGATGTCTCTCCCCCAGAGATTTACTGGGAGTGGTAAAACATAGGGAGTGAATCGTCCCATTTGACCTTCAGGCGCTGTCCAGCTCAAAGAACGGGAACTAAGAGTGGGACAGGACTGATAACCTAAACCTTGCAAAGAACATGATGACTGAGTAATGGGCCAAGTTTTTGAGAAGTGAGAAGAAATAATACTTTTGTCTGCTCCTGTGTCTAAAATTCCCTTAAATTGTTTCCCTGCTATAACTAACTCTAAGGATGGCCATTATTAAGTAAGCCAAATCATTTCCTAGTTGAACCAATCGCTCTGGTAGCTCAAGGAATACCAGAGGAGGGAAAACAGCCATGTAGGCTTGGCAGAATTATTAACTGAGTTATTCTATCCCCTTGTGAAATAGAAAAGACACCCTGAGAACAGGAACAGAGAACTTGAAGTTCCCCTTCATAATTCTGATCTATGACTCCAGGGTGAACAATAAGATCTTGTAATGTAAGGGAAGCCTGGCCCAATATTAGGCCGACACTCTCGGATGGCAGAGGCCTTTTAGAGTCAGTAGGAATAGGCTGCACTCCCATTTGGGGCATCAGCATGAACTGGGTGGTGGTACAGAGGTCCAATCCAGCTGAGCCTTCTGTTGCCCTGCAGACTGTGGGGTCCACCTTTCGCCTGTCGAGGTCCCGTATGTTTTCAAGCCCTGAGACCTGAGGGTCCTGTACTGGTTTTTTGGAATGGTCTCATTATCTACTGATTGAGGGAATCCTGGCTGCAGGGGCCTGCCTCAAATGTCCCTGACTGAACGACAATCACTAGCCCAATGATATCCTTTTCCACACTTAGTACACAGTCCTGGCGCTCTCCTTTTTATAAGGGCTCTTCAGTCCTTTTTTAAGTGTCCCGGTTTGCCACAGTTATAGGAGAGTTTGAGCTCAGCCATGTCAGGGTGTTTTTGCCCTTGTAGAATGGCAGCTGCTAAACAGGCATTAGTGAGTGGCCCTCCAAGCTCACGGGAAACCTCCAACCAGTCCTACAGTCCCTTGCTTTTTCTAAGCGTAATAGCCACCCTGCATTCCTGGGTAGCCTGTTCATAGATCAACTGTTCAATTAAAGGCATAGCTGCTTCTGGATCTCCAAATATTCTCCCTGCTCCCTCTGTCATTCTAGCCACAAAATCTGAGAACGACTCCTGGGCGCCCTGAGTGATCTTGGTCAAATGCCCACTTGCCTCTCCCTTCTTAGAGAGTGCCTTCCATGCCTTAACAGCAGCAGCTGAGATCTGGGCGTACGTTCCCCAATGATAATCTGTTTGGTTAGCAGCATGCTGTCCCTGTCCTGTAAGCAATCCAAACGTCCATGTTCTTTGGTCCCCTTCCATGGTGGCATTGGCCCTTGCCTGCGTCTGGCAGGAGTCCTGCCACAAGGCTTTCCACTCAAAATACATTCCCATACTGGGGGCTGCAGCTTTTACTACAGTCCGCCAATCACAAGGAGTCATGGCGTGAGTTGCAAGCTTTTCGACTTGTGCTACAGTGAAATTAGCGCTGACTCCATAATTGCGGACTGCTTCTGCAAGCTCCTTAATCTGTATATACTCTACCGGAGGGTGAACACGCACTCCCTCAGCTGTTTCAAAAACTGGGAATGCTTGCTGCACTTTTCTCTGTTCCTCTTTTGGAATGAATTAGTCTGAATGATACCTCTGCACATAAGGTAAAGGTGCACTAGGACCCTGAAGCCGACAGTCCAGAGGCCGAGCAGCAAGCTGGCTTTCACCAGCCGCTTTTGGCCTTTTTCTGGACTGATTAGCTTGCATTTTATCTTGCTGGTACCTTTCTCCCTTATAACAAACTCCCTTATTCCTTCTCTAAGTCTGTTTCTTCAGAGGAGCTAAGTTCCTTATCCAATTCTGAGCTTCTGACAGCTAGCTGCTTAAACTCATCTAGTGGTGGGTAGAGGCTCCTTTCCTTATGTGCCTCTCCAGCACGATCTCCCTTCTTCTCTCCCTTTCCATCCCTTCTTCTAATCTCTCCCAAGCCATTCTTTCCTTTATATCTCTTTTCCTCGGGCTCAAGACCCGTGGAAAGGCCTAAATTCTTCAATGCACTTTGTTTCCTCTCTACTTTTATTCTCTCTCCCCGCTCTGCCTCTGATAGACTGTCTTGAATTTCGTCCAAAACTTTTTTGTTTGTCCAAAGGGAGGTTTGTTCAAAGGGGAGGAAGTCAGGAGATTGAAGTAGGGGTGTCTCTCCTGGTGGTCCCTAATGCCTGCAACACTTTAGGATTGCTGATAGAGGTGTGGAGACGAAGATGGATCACAGAGGGAATAGGGCTGACCTTATGGCTCCTGGACTTGCTGGAAAACCCAACTGGCAGGGGCTTGGGGCTTGGGGCTTGGGGCTTGGGAAGCTCACTTGGTTGATTCTTGCACTAGCAGATCTGGGAAGAGTGCAGGGAGGAAGACTCACATCATACTCAGGCTATATCATGCAAAAACAGTATTTTCAATAAAAAGGAAAAGTGATGGAAAAATGAATTAAGTTTGAAAGTGACACATATACTTTCATATATGTGCAAAAAAAAATCTCTGACTTAAATTGTGAAAAACAATGACTTGTATTTTTCCTCTCCAAATCAGTTGAGAACTATGTATTGCTAAATTTCTCTGGCAATATAAACCCAGTGTCACTCAAACTTATTGACAAGAGCAGTCTGTCTATAGACTCTGTTGAGTTTATCTCTGTGTAATACTGAACTGAGTTGAACCCACTGACTGAAAACAGAAAAAAAAAAAAAAAGATACCAAAACCAGACCAAAAAAAGAACTTTATTTTTGCATGAACATCTCTGCTAGCAATGAATTATATACTGAACATGCATAAAGCAAATGAATAAATATTTATAGAGTTCATACTGATTGTACATAGTGTGAGATAGATTGCCAATAATGATGTTAACAGATGAAATAAACTCAGAAAGTCTCACAGAAAGTAAGCAATATGTCCTTTGAGGACAAGTATTACTTGAGTGGCATTAGGTCTTATTTCAGATGCTATCTTCTAAGACAAAGACATTAAAATTAAATACCAATAGAACTATAAATATCTGTTTAATATATATAAAATATCCAACTCCCAAGTAGGAAGAGGTTACTCAATTCATCTTAGTTTTGTTCCTGTTACTATTTTTTTATTATTTGAATATTTTGTTAATAAATTTGAAACATCGGGCATAAAATCCTGGCCTTAATCAGTATCTATGACAATAGGATTGTAATGTTAGTTTCCCCCCATTATCCAAGTATCTTTTAGACCAAAAAAAAAAAAAAATTCTCTTCCTTATTTACTACTAGGGAAATGGTATGAGAGATGATGACAGTACAGGTGAGAAAACAACCTTCTCCATCTACTCAGCTAGTGTTGAGAGACTGTCCTCATGCTGCCAGCACTGAGGATATTAGGGATATAATCATGAACCAGACAGACAGATTTCCAATCTAGTAGTTTATTTTCAATAAAAGAGAAGAAAATATAATAGTAAACATAACTATAATTATAAAATATTGGTAAAAATAATCCAGTTTGAAAAATGATTAGGTAATCAAAGATAAAAATATTGAGTTAAAGATTGGGGTCTTTCATACTTGTTGGCTAGGGTACACCACTCTGATGATGTAACCTTAGCTCTGACTTAAAGGATGAAAGGCAGAAGTCCTTTCAAAACTAGGAAAAGCAATCAAGTAAACTAAGATAGAGGACTGAAGCAAGCTTAGAATAAATGTTAAGAAGTCAAAAGCAAGTGCTTCAGTATGTGTAAGGAGCAGGTAATGACAGTAGGAAAGGTGCATTGGATATGCTCAAAGTCAGGAAAGAGAAAACATAATTTTTTCTGAGAAACCGAAAATATATCTCTTATAATCTGAATATTATTATTTTGAATTGTATTAAAGGCATTAGAATGCAGAGAGAACCGAGAAAAACTATGAAACTTGAACATCATTGAACCAACTTAGTACTGTTAACGTTATTTCTAAACGTTTGATTGCATGGCTCTTTGATTCCTGTGCCTTCGTTTGAATTTTTGATTGTTTTGTTTTGTTTTGTTTTGTTTTGTTTCCCTCTGTTGGCTTTTTCTTATTACTATTATTATTTGACTGTAAATACTGTGAAAAACACTACCAACATGCCAGGAATAATGCACCCATTGGATTTTTAAGCCACGTAACTGGAGGAATTCTTACCTGGTACTATAAACCCAACCAAAAGCTCATAGTTCAGTATGTCAATGGACTTAGGTAGAGCTGGTGCCATTTGAAGTAGGGACTTAGGTGCAGTCAGTAATGTAAGGTGCCATATGTAACATGGTTTTCCACCAGACCACTTTGTTCCCAGAAATAATGATTCTGAAACTTCTTATATGTGAATAAATACATAGGCTAATTGTTTTACCACTTTCTGCGACTAAATCAAAACTTACCTGTTTATTCTATTCTAAGTCATGCCACATGACTGGTAACCTGTTCCTCGGGTTTGTGCAGCCATCTTCCTTCTGAGTTCTCAGGCAAATCTCTTCCCCACCCCCACTCCATCTCTATCTTAGGATCTCTCTCTCTCTCTCTCTCTCTCTCTCTCTCTCTCTCTCTCTCTCTCTCTTAGAATCTCTCTCTCTCTTAGAATCTCTCTCTCTCTTAGAATCTCTCTCTCTCTCTTTCTCTCTCTTAGAATCTCTCTCTCTCTCTCTCTCTCTCTCTCTCTCTCTCTCTCTCTCTCTCTCTCTCTCTCCCGCATATGACCTACCTTCTAATCATTGGCCATAGGCTTTGTATCCACAGGTGAAATGTCAACACATTGCACAAAAGATTCCCTGTATACTTAGGGGAAAAACTACTATGGTTCATTTGCTAAATACATATATCTTGGTATCCAAATATTTTCTATAAGATTATGGTTATACCGAATGACTTACATTGCTCTCACCCTTGGCCAGTGTGGTTTTATTTTCTGTGGCAACAGCTAAATGGAGACTCATAATTGGTCAAAGTCCTAAAATTAAGTGACTGTTGAGTCTTCATCCCAAAAGGAGACATGTATAAGCTTTTTTCAGACATCAGGTAGTATCATGGAAGATGTGATGGAAAGAATGAAAAATCAGAAGATGGAGAGGAGTGCAGTTAGATGTTATCTTTGGTATGTGAAATGGATGCTGCATCCATGAACTCACAGAGCAGTGGTCAACTACTCAAGTTCTGCTTGAAATTTTGATCATCAAGAATCTACCAGGAATTGGAGAAGATGCCAAGAGGTCACATTACTTCCAGAGCTATAAGCAATTAGGCTACTAGGGTGGGAGAAATTATATTTCTCAGTGTCTTATCTACTATAAAGTAGACTTTCTTTGTATAGTAACTTTCCACTCATCGCCATCTAGGTAACCCTATTTGAGAGTAGTGGGACATGGGGAAAAAAGACATCAGGAGGTAGGGGATTTGTTGTTGAGAAGACAGGATCTAGTGAAAACTGGGAGGAAATAATAGAAGACCAAAGTAATGAGAAATTAGGGTACTATGAAATACATGGTATATGTTATTAAACAATTTATTCATCAGGAAGTTTTCATAAATCTGAGCAATTCCTCTAACAAATAATTTAAAAATGATTTTCTAAAACATATTCATATCTTAGCTATCATTTTCTTGTGATTATGTATGATTTTAATGTGTATTTTCTATACCTTTTCATGATTATTACTGAAAGATTTGACTAAATGAAGTATAAAAATTATACTATGCATAAAACAGAAATACAAGTAATTAATGCTCTCAACATGTGAACCTGGAGCATATTTTGTAGCTAATTGGTTGGAATCCTTCCCATCATGGTCTTGAAGAGCTGTGGACAACAGTATTTTCATTGGGTAGATAGACCTACAAAAACAAGTTAAGATGATTACATTTTGGCTTACTTTACATAAATAAATCCTGTATACGATTATTGATGAACCTACAGTTCCTAATCTGTGCAAATTCATTTACATTCCTTCAGAATCACTGCAAACACTGACAGCACAACAAAGAGGGCCTCTTGCTGTCTGAGCAGAAAATATAAAGTTTCCATCCCCATCCCATTATTTGTTTTACTTCCACATGAAATTAATAAGTGAAGTGAAATATTTCCTTTGAGTAATTAAAAGATATTAGAAAACAATCTTATAAAATCACATTAAACTTTGCATTTAAACTGTAAATAAACCAGTATCTCTCCAAATACATTAGGAGCTAATTATCTCTCAAATTCCTTTGTTATATTTCCTTTCAACAACATACATAGTAATCAATTAATCTCTATTTTCTCCCCCTAAACAATTTTGTGTTTCTATGAGAAATGCCTATGAATATAAATTGCTTAAAATATCTAAATTATACTAATAATGAGAACAAAAATATTAGAAAGACTAAAGCTTATTTGAAAAGTGGAAAGGCACCAGAATGTGCTTCACTGACTAAATATTGATTAGCAATTATGTAGCTTTGAGTTCAATATGTGTGTGATTATGTATTACTATAAGAATATATATAATGTATGTATATGTATATGTTATGTAACTATATGATAATATATTTTATAATATTTTAGAACATTTGATAACATCCTCACAATAAATATGTTCATCTATTTAGCAATGGGTAGTTCTGTTTTCAGTAAAGACCACCCAATATTTATGATTACTTTGTAGAATTACAATGCACATACACTGTGCACACTTTTAAAAACAGATTATACGATGTTCCTTGCTCCTCATCATAACTTCTTTTGCAGCTTTCCACAACTTTCCATTAAGTGATTCGCAAGATATTTGGTAGGCTATTGTGAAGTATAATCACTATGTAATACACACAGAAATTAAAAATTTATCAAAAACTCTGAGGGAGAAATGATGGTAACCCCACTTTGGTCACTGTTTGAATTACTATTAAATTACCACATAATATTCCATAAATATACATAACATGAATTAAAATTTGAAAGAAGAAAATTTAATAATTATTTTTAACATTAAGAAATATTGAAAAATTATACATATTCTCAAAAGCATTTTTCTAATCAATTTTATTACTTCAATATTAATATTACAGAGGGAGGTCTTTAATATGAATTCAGAATTCCTCTTTATGCACCAACTATCATAAATTTAGGCCTTTAGCTGAAACTCTTCTAATGGATATCAAAATCATATAATTTGAAGACCCTTGATTTAACTAAACCACTAACCAAAGAGGACACATGGAGGGATCCATGGCTCCAGCTGTGTTTGTAGCAGAGGATGGCCTTGTCCAGCATCAATAGGAGGAGAAGCCCTTGGTCTTGTGAAGGTTAGATTCCCTAGTGTAGGGGAATGTCAAGACTATGAGTTAGGAATGGGTAGGTGGGAGAGGGAGCATCCTCATAGAGGCAGGGAGGGGGGATGGGAGAGGGGGCTTCTAGAGGGGAAATCGGGAAAGAGGATAGCATTTGAAGTCTAAATATATAAAATATCCAATAAAAAAGAAGAGCGAGACAGAAAAAAAAACAATATGAACCAACAAAAAATTAAATAACTTGGGACTTTGTAGCCTCCCCTAGCCTTGAGCAGGCTGGCTCAGACCTAGTGCCACTGTGAAGGAGACCACCTAGGGTGGAGTCTTCCAATGTCTATTGTTCTGCCACTTCTGCTGTTTTCTCCAAGACACCCTACCTGCTGAGAGGCTGAACTTGTCTTCCTGAGGCATTCCTAAATAAGCAACAGCCTGGTGACCAGGTGTTAACAGCATGGCAACAACAAAGCATCCAGAACCTGGCATGGTGGGGGATGGGTCTTCCCCCTTTATAAGCTCAGACTCTTAAGTAAACTTTGGGCCTTGATCAGTATCTTTGTCTTGGTCTCAGTATCTTTCTTTCACCATTTTCTTTCATGCAGCCCCAACCTCCCATTCAGGAACCCAGTTCGTGTAGATGCAAGCAGTTACCAGACTTGGATCTTGATTAAAAATGCTTGCAGACTCTAGAGAAAGCACCCAAGGAGCTGAAGGGGTCTGCAACTCTATAGGTGGAACAACAATATGAACTAACCAGAAACCCCAAAACTCGTATCTCTAGCTGCATAAGTAGCAGAAGATGGCTTAGTCAGCCATCACTGGGAAGAGAGGCCCCTTGGTATTGCAAACTTTATATGCCCCAGTACAGGGGAATGCCAGGGCCAAGAAATGGCAGTGAGTGGATAGGGGAGCAGGGCAGAGGGAGGATATAGAGAACTTTCAGGATAGCGTTTGAAATGTATATAAAGAAAATATCTCATAATAAATAAATAAATAAATAAATAAATAAATAAATAAATAAATAAATAAGAGTTACAAAACACACACAAACAATCCAAAAACGAACAAAATCACAAGCACACAAACCCCTTCAAAATCTGAAGCACCTAGTTCAGAAGATTGTATCACTTGATTGGGATACATAATGGTTTTCCAAAGCAATTGAGTTCCACACTGTACATTTGAAAGGAGAAATGGATAAAAGAAAAAAAGAAAAGGAAATTAATTCTAAAGTATTTGTTTTTCCATATCTTCTTTTGCATATATAAATACTCATGTTTACAAAATTAATATTCATATTTTTACCTAAAATATAAGGCAGAAAAAGACATCTCAAAATCTGTATCTCTATAAAAATTATCTCTAAGTGTTGACAGATGCATGTTTTATTTTTTAAAAAAATTTAAAAAGTTTTTAAAATTCTAAAATGCTAGGAAGTTATTTTACATAGAATGTAAACAAGTTGTGGTTTCTTTATTTAAATTTATTCATCCTCTGAGGGCATTCTACCTCAAAACAATCATCATTTTCCCACCAGTACTACCCACCAGAAAAAAAAACAAAAACCTGCAACTTCAGCTTAGCATAACTTGCACATGAAGGCTAGAGAAAGACAAAGTTTATCATGTTTACCTACCACATCTGAAACTAAAGATAAGTTTTGAGCCAAAGGTCAATACTCATTCCAAGTCAAATAGTACTGACTGTGCAGAGGGGCAAGCAAACAGGATGCATTAACAAACGGCCCCACCTCTCCCAAAACCCTAAATGGCATCAAACCATTTTTTAAAAGTCTTTTTTTTTTTTTTTTTTTGTATATGAGTATACTGTCACTGTCTTCAGATACACCAGAAGAGTGCATCAGTGTACATAGATGGTTATGAGCCACCATTGCTGGGAATTGAACTTAGGATCTTTGGAAGAGCAGTCAGTGCTCTTAACCACTGAGGCATCTCTCCAGGTGCACGGCTTTAATCCCTGCTGTGGAGAGCCGTGCCATGAGCAATTGCCATTATAAGATGGCAATGGCTTCCACTGCTCCTAACTAGTAAACAAGCCTTATGCGCAAGTGCAAGAGTGAATTCACGCCCAGACATTGCCCATCCTGGCGCTTAGTAATGGGGTGATGGGCGAGCAACTAATTAGGTACTGTCATGCCACATCAAGTGCTGAAACTTCACGCTGCGGGCTATATAAGCAGCGCCATTTTCTGGGTTCAGGGTCTTCCTGAGAAGTAAGCAATAAAAGCTTTGCCATAGAAGGATCCGGTTGTGCAAGTGAATTCTTTCCAGCAAGATACTAGCTAGGGCGAGACCCAGCACTCTGGAGGCAGAGGCAGGCGAATTTCTGCGTTAGAGGCCAGCCTGGTCTACAGAGTGTGTTCCAGGACAGCCAGGGCTACACAGAGAAACCTTGTCTCAAAAAAAAAAAAAAGTCTATTTTTTATTGGATATTTTCTTTATTTACATTTCAACTGTTATCCCCTTTCACTATCTACCTCCCCGAAACACCTTATCACATTCCTCCCTACACCTGCTTCTTTGACATTGTGTTCCCACACATCTAGCCACACCCACCTCCCTGCCCTTGCATTCCCCTACACTGGGGCATCTAGCCTTCACAGGATCAAGGGCCTTGCCTCCCATTGATGCTGGACAAGCCCATCCTCAGTTACATATGCAGCTGGAGCCATAGGTCCCTCCATGTGTATACTTTGGTGGATGATTTAGTCCCTGGGAGCTCTGGGCAGCAGGGAGGTGGGAATGGTGTCTGGTTGTTTGATATTGTTGTTCCTATGGGGTCTCCTTCAGTTCCTTCAGTCCTTTCTGTAACTCCTCCATTGGGGATTCCATGCTCAGTCCACATCTATATTTGTAAGGCTCTGGCAGTCTTTCAGGAGACATTTATATCAGACTCCTGTCAGCATGCACTTCTTGACATCCACAATAGTGTCTACTTTTGGTGACTCTATATGGGATGGATCTCCAGGTAGGGAAGTCTCTGGATGACCTTTCCTTCAGTTTCTTTCTATACTTTGTCTCCATATTTGCTCCCATGACTACTTTGTTCCCCCTTTTAAGGACTGAAGTACTCAAACTTTGGTCTTCCTTCTTCTTGAGCCTCATGTGGTCTGTGAATTGTATCTTGGGTATTCCGAGCTTTTGGGCTAATATCTGCTTCTCAGTGAGTGCATACCATGTGTGTACTTTTGTTATTTGGGTACCTCACTTAGGATGTGTCCCGACCCACAGAACTCATTATTCGGGGGGTCCAAGGGGGATCATGCCTGGAAGAGAATCGAGCAAGAAAGAAGGAACAAGACCAATCAATGGCTGACAACGTCTGTTTACTGTGAGCAAGGTTACAGAATATAAGTGGTAAAGAGGGAGAAACTTGCCCTTGCCTCAGCCCGGGGTTGGAGGTGGTTCTGCATAACTCCGGGGAACATGCTATCTACTCTTAGCTCAGGGAACATTCTGTGGTTTTTCTTGGAAACTTTGCAGATAGTATTATCTGATCTTGATGTTCTGTCAGCTGTCATTTCAGAAGGTCAGAAGTTTCTCAAGAAGGGAGTGGAACTTTGGCTCACAGTGCAATATCCGTCCCCAACAAGGATGCTATTTCTAGTTACATCCATTTGCCTAAGAATTTCATGAAGTTTTTGTTTATAATGGCTGAGTAGTACTCCATTGTGTAAATGTACCATGTTTTCTGTATCCATCCCTTGGTTGAAGGACATCTGGGTTCTTTCCAGCTTCTGGCTATTATAAATAAGGCTTCTATGATCATAGTGGAGCATGTGTCCATGTTATATGTTGGAGCATCTTTTGGGTATATGCCCAGGAGTGGTATAGTTGGTACCAGTTTTCTGAAGAACTACAAGACTGATTTCCAGAGTGGTTGTAACAGCTTGCAATCCCACCAACAACAGAGGAGTGTTTCTCTTTCTCCACATCCTTGATAGCATCTGTTGTCACCTGAGTTTTTTATCTTAGCCATTCTGATTGGTGTGAGGTGGAATCTCAGGATTGTTTTGATTTATACTTCCCCAATGACTAAGGATGTTGAACACTACTGGGGGAATCACTATCCCTGATCTCAAGCTGTATTGCAGAGCAATAGTGATTAAAAACTGCATGGGATTGGTACAGAGACAGGCAGGTAGATCAATGGAATAGAATTGATGAACCAGAAATGAACACACACACATCTGGTCACTGGATCTTTGACAAAGGACCTAAAACCATCCAGTGGAAAAAAGACAGCATTTTCAACAAATGGTGCTGATTCAATTGGAGATTAGCATGTAGAAGAATGCAAATCAACTCATTCTTATTTCCTTGTACAAAACTCAAGTCCATGTGGATTAAGGACCTCCACATACCCTTCCGGTCCACTGCAGCACTGGGGATCCTTGCCCTCTGAGTGTCTGGACAACCACAAAGACCCATAGAGGATTCCCCATGGGATCCTAAGACGTCTGGTGAATGGAACACAGCGTCTGCTCCAATCCAAACGTGGGGGACCTGAGACTGCATTAACTAGGGAAGCAGATAACCCGGCCTGATCAGGGTCACTAGTCCCTTCCGGTTCACTCCAGCAGCAGGGTTCCTTGTGTGTGGAGTTTCTGGACACCCCCAAGGTCCTCACAGGACCCTCCACAGGATCTTAAGAACTCTGGTGACTGGAACACAACTTCTGCCAGGAGGCAGGTTTGAACACCAGATATCAGGGCACCTTCCCTGCAAGAGGAGAGCTTGCCTGCATAGAGTAATCTGACCACTGAAACTAAGGAAAGATCTAGTCTCCCAGGTCTGCTGATAGAGATTAAAATAATCTCCTGAGGAACAAGCTATAACCAGAGACAATTATAAAAACTAGCTCCAGAGAATACCAGATGGTGAAAGGCAAATGAAAGAATCCTACTAACAGAAATCAAGACCAATCACCATCCTCAAAACGCAGCATTCCCACCCCATCTACTCCTGGGCACCCCAACACAACTGAAAAGCTAGACCCGGATTTAAAAGCATGTCTCATGATGATGGTAGAGGACATCAAGAAGGACTTTAATAACTCACTTAAAGAAATACAGGAGAACATGCTAAAGAGTTACAACTCCTTAAAGAAAAACAGGAAAACACAACCAAACAGCTGAAAGTCCTTAAAGAAAAACAGGAAAACACATCCAAACAGGTGATGAAAATGAACAAAACGATATTAGACCTAAAAAGGGAAGTAGACACAATAAAGAAAACCCAAAGTGAAGCAACACTGTAGATAGAAACCCTAGGAAAGAAATCTGGAACCATAGATGCAAGCATCAGCAACAGAATACAAGACATGGACAAGAGAATCTCAGGTGCAGAAGATTCCATAGAGAATATCGGAACAACAATCAAAGAAAATACAAAACGCAAAAGGATCCTAACTCAAAACATCCAGGAAATACAGGACACAATGAGAAGACCAAACCTACGGATAATAGGAGTTGATGAGAATGAAGATTTTCAACTTAAGGAGCCAGCAAATACCTTCAACAAAATTATAGAAGAAAACTTCCCAAACCTAAAGAAAGACATGCCCATGATCATACAAGAAGCCCACAGAACTCCAAATAGACTGGACCAGAAAAGAAATTCCTCCCAACACATAATAATCAGAACAACAAATGCACTAAATAAAGAGAGAATATTAAAACCAGTAAGGGAGAAAGGTCAAGTAACATATAAAGGCAGGAGTATCATAATTACACCAGACTTTTCACCAGAGACTATGAAAGCCAGAAGAGCCTAAACAGATGTTATACAGACACTAAGAGAACACAAATGCCAGCCCAGGCTACAATACCTGGCCAAACTCTCAATTACCATAGATGGAGAAACCAAAGTGTTCCATGACAAAAACAAATTCACACATTATCTTTCCACGAATCCAGCCCTTCAAAGGATAATAACAGAAAAAAAACAATACAAAGATGGAAATCACGCCCTAAAAAAAGCAAGAAAGTAATCCCTCAACAAACCAAAAATAAGACAGCCACAATAATAGAATGCCAACTCTAACAACAAAAATAAAGGGAAGTAACAATTACTTTTCCTTAATATCTCTTAATATCAATGGACTAAATTCCCCAATAAAAAGACATAGACTAACAGACTGGCTACACAAACATGACCAAACATTCTGCTGCTTACAGGAAACCCATCTCAGAGAAAACGACAGACACTACCGCAGAGTGAAAGGCTGGAAAACAATTTTCCAAGCAAATTGTCTGAAGAAACAAGCTGGAGTAGCCATGATAATATCGAATAAAATTGACTTCGAACCCAAAGTTATCAAAAAAGACAAGGAGGAACACTTCATACTCACCAAAGTTAAAATCCTCCAAGAGGAACTCTCAATTCTGAATATTTTTGCTCCAAATGCAAGGGCAGCCACATTCATTAAAGACACTTTAGTAAAGCTCAAAGCACACATTGCACCTCACACAATAATAGTGGGAGACTTCAACACACTACTTTCATCAATGGACAGATCGTTGAAACAGAAACTAAACAGAGACACAGTGAAACTAACAGAAGTTATGGAACAAATGGATCTGACAGATATCTACAGAACATTTTATCCTAAAAAATAGGATATACCTTCTTCTCAGCACCTCACTGGACCTTCACCAAAAGTGACCATATAATTGGTCACAAAACAGGCCTCAACAGATACAAAAATATTGAAATTGTTCCATGTATCCCATCAGACCAACATGGCCTAAGGCTGCTCTTCAATAACAACATAATTAAGGGAAACCCAACATTAATGTGGAAACTGAACAACACTCTTCTCAGTGATACCTTGGTCAAGGAAAGAATAAAGAAAGAAATTAAAGACTTTTTAGAGTTTAATGAAAATGAAGCCACAACATACTCAAACCTATGGGACACAATGAAGGCATTTCTAAGAGGGAAACTCATAGCTCTGAGTGCCTCTAAGAAGAAACTGGAGAGAGCACACACTAGCAGCTTGACAACACACCTAAAAGCTCTAGAAAAAAAGGAAGAAAATTCACCCAAGAGGAGTAGACAGCAGAAAATAATCAAACTCAGGGGTGAAATCAACCAAGTGGAAACAAGAAGAACTATTCAAAGAATTAACCAAACGAGGAGTTGGATCTTTGAGAAAATCAACAAGATAGATAAACCCTTAGCTAGACTCACTAGATGGCACAGGGACAACATCCTAATTAACAAAATCAGAAATGAAAAGAGAGACATAACAACAGATCCTGAAGAAACCCAAAACACCATCAGATCCTTCTACAAAAGGCTATACTCAACAAAACTGGAAAACCTGGACAAAATGGAAATATTTCTAGACAGATACCAGGTACCAAAGTTAAATCAAGATCAAGTTAATGATCTAAACAGTCCCATATCCTCTGAAGAAATAGAAGCAGTCATTAATAGTCTCCCAGCCAAAAAAAAAAAAAAAAAAAAAAATTCAGGACCAGATGGGTTTAGTGCAGAGTTCTACCAGACCTTCAAAGAAAATCTAATTCCAGTTCTGCACAAACTATTCCACAAAATAGAAGTACAAGGAACTCTACCCAACTCATTCTATGAAGCCACAATTACTCTGCTACCTAAACCACAGAAAGATCCAACAAAGATAGAGAACTTCAGACCAATTTCACTTATGAATATAGATGCAAAAATACTCAATAAAATTCTCACTAACCGAATCAAAGATCACATTAAAGCAATCATCCATCCTGACCAAGTAGGCTTTATTCCAGGGATGCAGAGATGGTTTAATATATGGAAATCCATAAAAGTAATCCATTATATAAACAAACTCAAAGAAAATAACCACATGATCATCTCGTTAGATGGGGAAAAGGCATTCAACAAGATCCAACACTCATTCATGATAAAAGTCTTGGAAAGATCAGGAATTCAAGGCCCATACCTAAACATGATAAAAGCAATCTACAGCAAACCAGTAGCCAACATCAAAGTAAATGGTGAGAAGCTTGAAGCAATCCCACTAAAATCAGGGACTAGACAAGGCTGTCCACTCTCTCCCTACCTATTCAACATAGTACTTGAAGTCCTAGCCAGAGCAATTCGATAACAAAAGGAGATCAAGGGGATACAAATTGGAAAAGAAGAAGTCAAAATATCACTTTTTGCAGATGATATGATAGTATATATAAGTGACCCTTAAAATTCCACCAGAGAACTTCTAAACCTGATAAACAGCTTTGGTGAAGTAGCTGGATATAAAATTAACTCAAACAAGTCAATGGCCTTTCTCTACACAAAGATTAAACAGGCTGAGAAAGAAATTAGGGAAACATCACCCTTCTCAATAGTCACAAATAATATAAAATGTCTTGGCAAGACTCTAACTAAAGAAGGAAAAGATCTGTATGATAAATCTTCAAGTCTCTGAAGAAAAAAATTAAAGAAGATCTCAGAAGATGGAAAGATCTCCCATGCTCATTGATTGGCAGGATCAACATTGTAAAAATGGCTATCTTGCCAAAAGCAATCTACAGATTCAATGCTATCCCCATCAAAATCCCAACTCAATTCTTCAACGAATTAGAAAGAGCAGTCTGCAAATTCATCTGGAATAACAAAAAACCTAGGATAGCAAAAACTCTTCTCAAGGATAAAAGTACCTCTGGTGGAATCACAATGCCTGACCTAAAGCTTTACTACAGAACAATTGTGATAAAAACTCCATGTGACTGGTATAGTGACAGACAAGTAGACCAATGGAATAGAAATGAAGACCCAGAAATGAACCCACACACCTATGGTCACTTGATCTTCAACAAGGGTGCTAAAACCATCCAGTAGAAGAAAGACAGCATTTTCAACAAATGGTGCTGGCGCAACTTTTGTTATCATGTAGAAGAATGCGAACTGATCCATTCCTATCTCCTTGTACTAAGGTCAAATGTAAGTGGATCAAGGAACTTCACATAAAACCAGAGACACAGAAACTTATAGAGGAGAAATTGGGGAAAAGGCTCAAAGATATGGGCACAGGGGAAAAATTCCTGAATAAAACATCAATGGCTTGTGCTGTAAGATCGAGGATTGACAAATGGAACCTCATAAAACTGCAAAGCTTCTGCAAGGCAAAAGACACAGTCAATAAGACAAGAAGGCCACCAACAGATTGGGAAAGGATCTTTACCTATCTTAATCAGATAGGGGACTAATATCCAATATATATAAAGAAATATATATAAAGAACTCAAGAGCGTGGACACCAGAAAATTATATAACACTATTAAAAAATGGTGCTCAGAGCTAAACAAAGAATTCTCACCTGAGGAATACCGAATGGCTGAGAAGCACCTGAAGAAATGTTCAAAATCCTTAATCATCAGAGAAATGCAAATCAAAACAACCCTGAGATTCCATCTCACACAAGTCAGAATGGGTAAGATCAAAAATTCAGGAGACAGCAGATGCTGTACTACCGGAGGATCCCGCAAAAACTGTCCTGGGCATATATCCAGAAGATGTCCCAACCAGTAAGAAGGACACATGCTTCACTATGTTCATAGCAGCCTTATTTATAATACCAGAAGCTGGAAAGAACCCAGATGCCCCTCAACAGAGGAATGGAAACAAAAAATGTGGTACATTTACACAATGAGGTACTACTCAGCTATTAAAAAGAATGAACTTATAAAATTCCTAGGCATGGTGGACCTGGAGGGCATCATTCTGAGTGAGGTAACACAATAACAAAAGAACTCAAATGATATGTACTCACTGATAAGTGGATATTAGCCCAGTAACTTAGTATAGGGAGATATAAGATACAATTTGCAAAACACATGAAACTGAAGAAGAATGAAGACCAAAGTGTGGACACTTTGCCCTTTCTTAGAATTGGAAACAATCACCCATGGAAGGAGTTACAGAAACAAAGTTTCGAAGTGAGACAAAAGGATCGACCATCTAGAGACTGCCATATCCAGGGATCCATCCCATAATTAGCCTCAAAAAGATGACATGATTGCATACACTAGCAAGCGTTTGCTGCCAGGACCCTGATATAGCTGTCTCTTGTGAGACTAGGCCGGGGCCTAGCAAACACAGAAGTGGATGCTCACAGTCAGCTAATGGATGGATCACAGGGCTCCCATTAGAAGAGCTGGAAAGAGAGGTCCATTGGACTTGCAAACTTTATATGCCCCAGTACAGGGGAATGCCAGGGCCAAAAAGTGGGAGTGGGTGGGTAGGGGAGTGTCGGGGGGAGGGTATGAGGGACTTTTGGGATAGCATTGGAAATGTAAATGAGGAAAATACCTAATAAAAATATTTTAAAAAATACTGTTATCTTTAAACTTATTTTACAAGAATTTTTCCCCTATTATTGTATAAGTGATTCAGAGGTAAAGTTGAACGTAGAAGAGGAGGTTGCATAGTGAGAAAGCAAAGTGATAAATTATGTTTTAATAGAGGAGGTGATAAAGCAGGCGCCGAGAGAAGCCTGTGGCTTCCTAGGACACCTGGATGGTGGTGCCCAGTACACAATAGGTCGCCATGGAGCTCAGATCACACAGTGGTGACAGAATCCACAATTGAGAATTATATAAAGTTTGAAAGAGAGAATAATGAAAAGATGAGATAACAAATTTATGATGTTCTAATTTCTTTGTACAAAAAAAGTTTATTTCCGATAATGCCCATCACAGGTTATTAGAATTCTCTTTTTATTATAACCGGTCAGAAAACCAGCCTTCTTAATACTGTCCACTACCAAATTTACTTGTGTTTCTTCTGAGCATAAGGTAGAATTGCATCTCCTTAGAAGTTAGATGAAATGTGACTTACATGGCTGGTAGAAAGTAATCTGGCCTTTCTGATACTCCAAAAGAGGAAAATTGAAACCAAAACAAAGAAGATTTCTGTTGTTTATAAACACTAACTGTAGGTTTTTATGATTGCTGATTTATACAAGTTGGTGTGGAAAGTTCTTTAGAAATATATGTATTTTTAAAAATTTCCTCCTTTTGTACTCTATAAGACTTTTAGGTGCTTTTCAGCTATTCTATATTCCTCAGTTGAAAATTTTTGTTTATCTCTATACCCCATTTTTAATAGGGTTATTTGCTTCTCTGGACTCTAACTTCTTGAGTTCTTTGTATATATTGGTTATTAACCCTCTATTGAATGTAGGATTGGTAAAGAACTTTTTCAATCTGTTGGTTGCCGTTTTATCGAATTGACAGTGTCCTTTGCACACAGAAGCTATGCAGTTTTCTGAGGTCCCATTTGTTGATTCTTGATCTAAGAGCATAAGCCATAGGTGTTCTCTTCAGGAAATTTTCCCATGTGCCCACATTTTCGAGGCTCTTCCCCACTTTCTTCTATTGTAAGTTTCTGTGTATCTGGTTTTATGTGGAGGTCCTTTTTTTAAATATTTTTTTATTACATATTTTCCTCAATTACATTTCCAATGCTATCCCAAAAGTCCAACACACCCTCCCCCCTCCCACTTCCCTACCTGCCCATTCCCATTTTTTTTGGCCCAGGTGTTCCCCCGTAATGGGGCATATAAAGTTTGTGTGTCCAATGGGCCTCTCTTTCCAGTGTTGGCCGACTAGGCCATCTTTTGATACATATGCACCTAGAGTCAAGAGCTCCGGGGTACTGGTTAGTTCATAATGTTGTTGCACCTACAGGGTTGCAGATCTCTTTAGCTCCTTGGGTATTTTCTCTAGCTCCTCCATTGGGAGCCCTGTGATCCATACAATAGCTGACTGTGAGCATCCACTTTCTGTGTTTGCTAGGCCCCGGCAAGATAAAAGTATTTTAATCATTGAGCTGAATTGAATCAATAAAATAAATAAGAGAATAATTATTGCTCGAGCTTTTGTCCCCGCTGGGAAGAACACACTCAGGACAACCGGAATCTTCTGCAGCAAAGCTTTATTGCTTACTTCTCAGGAAGACCCCGAACCCAGAAAATGGAGTCACTTATATAGCCCTCAGCATGACGTTTCAGCACCTGATGTGGCGTGATAGCTCCTCATTCTTTGCTTGCCCATCACCCCACTACTATGACCCTAGATGGGCAGTGACTAGGAGTGAGTTCACTCTCAAACCTGCATTAAGGCTTGTTTACTAGTTAGGCACAGCGGAGGCCAGTGCCATCTTATAATGGCGATTGCTCGCAGCATGAACTGCTCTCCACAGCAATTGCTCACAGCACGGCTCTCGCCATCTCCCCCTCTTTATTTTATTAAAATGAAGCTGGACTAGGTATGTGTAATTATGCCCATCAGCTGTGGCTCCTGTCTTAGGTCGTTCCTCCAATGTCACAGCCTTTCCTGTCATAAGGTAACCCTATCGCCACTGGGCCCCATGTCTTAGGTTGATCTGTGCATGAGGAAAGTTGTCCGTCCCTGGATACTGCAGTGCTATGTGACAGTAACTACTAAATGACCTAGGGCAAACTCTACAAAAGAAGCCAGTCACCAATGTCAACTAATTTTTGAGCTTAATAGCCAGATTACGGGGGAGGCCCCTTGCTCTATGGCAGCAAGTGCTTAAGCTATCACAGCCTTGTCACTTGTTTGTTGGGTTCTGAGCTTGCAAGCCAACCAGAGCATGAACACAAGTCCACAGCATGTGGCAACACCAAATAAACCTACCCCCACCCATTCCTTAAAATAAGAAAATGCAGATGAAATCCAGGAGGAAAGGCCCTCTGTCAATGACTCCACTCACGTTGAATTGATCTTTAAAACTGCCACCCTCAGGGCCTCAAGAGTCTCATTGAATCCCTTGGACCAATTTCCTGCAAGATACAAGGAAAGCTGTCTAGACAGATTAGCTGCATAAGTAAAATTTTCATATTGGACACTGGTTATACACAGAGCTTCCAGTTTGTTTTCACAACCCAACTGGGCCATCTGGTATAAAATGCCTATCTGTTCCTCTGCCAGGTTAAGGTGGTGATTCAAAATCATCAGCCCTCCATTTAACTTGGTACTAGCAGAAGTTTGGACAGTGATGGCATCAGCCAGATCTGCTGAAAGCTGATTTAATTTGGTGCTTGATTGAACCATACTAGCCATAGCGTACCCTGCAGCTGTAGCAGCAGCTGCACTGGCTGAAATTGCTATGATCCAGGCAGCAGTAATGCCAAAACCTCTCTTTTGTCGAAATAGAGATAAGTTGGAGGGTGTTTCCACCGGCACAGGGATCCAACGTGGGATCTGTGCCACCATTTCACGGGTGTTCTTTGTTACATCCCAACATTGAGAAATCCAACAAGAATCATTGGAACAGACTTCAAATGAGTCATTTGAAAGAATAAACAAGAAAGGGGGGTAAACACAGACTGGGGTAGATGGATAATTAATCTGGTTTACCAAAGTTTTATTGAACCCAGTGATCTCTACACTGGTATTAGTATATCCATAAGAGTCCTGGAAGGTATCATGTATTCCCCAATACTGAGCAAATCTTGAGATACCAGTAAAAGAAGCCTTTCCAAATGCTCCTCCGTGGATAAAGATCAAAGGATTGAGTTCTGTACAACTGCCATTAACTCCACAAAGCACCCACTTATGAAAGAGATGCATTCTAAAGTCCTGTACTAAAAGTCCCTTTTTCATAACAAATTCCTTCTCTGGGTCATCTATAATGTTGGGAGAAAAGGAAAAGGTTTTACTCTGATCTGCCCAATGAGTGATAGAGGATTGACAATCAGACCAAGGCAGGATCAGCCCTTCATCTTCCAAGCTACAATGAGGGGCTATTTTTGGTTGGTGGGGACGTTCTTTGTCTGAAAAGTTAGGTGGTAGAAATGTACCATTAACCCAAATTGCCTCCTGCCAAAAGGTCCAATTTGTAAAGGTTATATCTACATTGGAAGTATCTTGGGTTGTGCTCACCCAACCTCCTCGGTGCTCATTAAACTTCCCCAAAGCTCGGTTTGTGAGGTTGATACATTTTCCTGGTCCATCAATTTGAAAACATAAAGAACCCTGTTCTAATAAAGAGCGATTTTCTCCTAATGGTGCTCGGGTGGGTCATAGGGTAAATATGGCAAATCCACTGTTTTATTAGTAGTAAAGAATTTTGGAAAAACTATAGTATCATGGTGAACCGGCATTGGCTTAGGGAAAGCCTAGAGAATAGCCCATCTTTGTTCGCCCTTCATACTAGGAACCTGAGACAAGTTCAGCATTGTCAGGATCAGGAACAGTCCTCGGGAAGTCATCATCTTCTGCACCATCCTTGATGAATATCTTGCGGGTGAGTCATTTCGGCAGCCAAAATGGATTGTCTTCACTCTGTGGAAAAACACAGACAGCTCCCCTGGATCTTATCAAAATAGGATCCAGGCCTTTCCACAGACCCGTTAAAACATCCTTCCATTTGACCATTTCTTTTGGTCTATCAGGATCTGAGCTATGTCAATCAGCTGCAGAATGTCCTTGCTCGTCAAGATTCAAAAAATTAAGTGTAAAGAATGCCATAGATACAGCTACTCTTGGCACTGAGGGCAGAGTCTCATGAACTCCCCCTTTCTGTTTTATAAGATAAGACTTAAGCGTGAGATGGGCACGTTCCACAACACCTTGTCCTTGAGGATTATAAGGAAGGCCAGTCAAGTGAGTGACATCCATTTGATGACAAAATTGTTGAAATTTTGTAGAAGTGTGTGCTGGCCCTTTGTCTGTTTTTAGGATTGTGGGCTTGCCCCAGGCACTCCGCACTTCTAGGCAGTGCTGTATAACATGAGAGGCTTTTTCACCCGTTAAAGGAGTGGCAAACATTACACCAGAGCAGGTGTCAATAAAAACATGTAAATATTGATTTCTCCCAAATGAGGAAATATGCGTGACATCCATTTGCCAGATCTGCAATGGCCTGACACCACGAGGGTTTACCCCTACATGAGGAGTAGATAAAAATTGACAACTACCTCTGCACATAAGGCGAAGGTGCACTAGGACCCTGAAGCTGACAGTCCAGAGGCTGAGAAGCAAGCTGGTTTGCACCAGCCGCTTTTGGACTTTTTCTGGACTGAGTAGCTTGCATTTTATCTTGCTGGCACCTTTCTCCCTTATAACGAAGTGCTTCCTCCTCCAAGTCCTTTTCTTCAGAGGACCTAAGTCCTTCATCTGATTCTGAGCTACTAAGAGCTAGCTGCTTAAACTCATCTAGTGGCGGGTAGAGGCTCCTTTCCTTAGGTGCCTCTCCAGCTCAATCTCCCTTCTTCTCTCCCTTTCCATCCCTTTTTCTAATCTCTCCCAAGGCATTCTTTCCTTTATATCTCTTTTCCTCGGGCTCAAGGCCTGTGGAAAGGCCTAAATTCTTCAGTGCACTTTGTTTCCTCTCTACTTTTACTCTCTTTCCCCGCTCTGCCTCTGATAGACTGTCTTGAATTTCGTCCAAAACGTTTTGCCCCACTTCTACCATTTGCTGACAATCCTCGTCTGTTAAGCACGATCTCACCAATTTCCACAATGGCATGATCCCTGCTTTAAGTTTGCCATACTGCTGTTCCCTAACTAGATCTCCTTTCAGTTTGTCCCAAGAGGCGACAGTTAACGACCCTGAGCAAGCATACCATGGTGCCACACGGTCTATCTCCCTGACAAATCCCTCTATAGTCTTAGTGGCGATTTTTAGGCCACACTGCTTCAGGACCGACCTTAACGCCACTATTACAAATGAGAGATACTGCCGCTGTCCAGGCCTAACCGCTACTGAAACTGGTCGCTGTCCAGGCCTTACCGCAACTGAAACTGGTCACTGTCCAGGCGCTGTTCAGGCCTGACCGCGACTAAGAACCAGTCAGCAGTTCCAGTGGTGGAAGCAAAATGAAACCGAAAGGAAAAGTGCAATCACTGTGCAAACAATCAAAAGGGCATCTAACTCTGGAGAAATTTCAAGACTGTACGTACCTTACAGAGCCTTACGTGTTCCTCAGTTCTGGTTCTGCCCCGTGAATGAGGGATCTCCCTTGCACCAGTGTGATGGTATAAAGTTCCCGGGTTCCTCGGCGCCACTTATTGCCCTGGCTTTTGTCCCCGCCAGCAAGAACACACTCAGGACAACTGGAATCTTCTGTGGCAAAGCTTTATTGCTTACTTCTCAGGAAGACCCCGAACCCAGAAAATGGAGTCGCTTATATAGCCCTCAGCCATGGCGTTTCAGCACCTGATGTGGCGTGACAGCTCCTCATTCGTTGCTCACCCATCACCCCACTACTATGCCCCGAGATGGGCAGTGCCTAGGAGTGAGTTCACTCTCGCACCTGTGTACAAGGCTTGTTTACTAGTTAGGCACAGCGGAGGCCAGTGCCATCTTATAATGGCGATTGCTCACGGCACGCATGGCTCTCCACAGCGATTGCTCTCAGCACACACAGCTCTCCACAGCGATTGCTCGCCGCAGGCACAGCTCTCCACAAATAATGGGAACAGATTCAATGAATCAAAGGTCTGTTGTGAGGTTCAAGTTTGCCACCCACAATATGATGCTTAAAGAAAATACTAAAGTCATACAACACATAATGTGAAATTGTGATCACATTAACATGTAGGATGAGTAAAGAAACCATCAGTGGAAAGAGAGGCCCATTGGTCTTGCAAACTTTATATGCCTCAGTACAGGGGAACACCAGGGCCAAGAAGTGGGAGTGGGTGGGTAGGGGAGTGGGGGTGTTATGGGGGACTTTTGGGATAGTATTAGAAATGTATCTGAAGAAAATACCTAATAGAAGAAGAAGAAGAAGAAGAAGAAGAAGAAGAAGAAGAAGAAGAAGAAGAAGAAGAAGAAGAAGAAGAAGAAGAAGAAGAAGAAGAAATAGAAAGAAAGAAAGAAAGAAAGAAAGAAAGAAAGAAAGAAAGAAAGAAAGAGAGTGAGAGAGAGAGAGAGAGAGAGAGAAAGAAAGAAAGAAAGAAAGAAAGAAAGAAAGAAAGAAAGAAAGAAAGAAAGAAAGAGAGAGAAAGAAAGAAAGTCATTGGAAAGTTGGTAGAAAGATTGGTTCACAGTTGTATTACAGGAAATAGTGCAGACATTGTTCGAAGCCAAGCTCTCCAGCTCACAGCTTCCATCCTCCTTACTCCCTTATTAGTTGTGATGGTAAAATCAAATAATTTTGTTGAAAATATCTTGGAATATAGAAAGTATTTTAAAGTAATAAAAGTGGATATTATACTCAGTTTTCTTCTTTTTTTAGTGTTCACTCCACATGAGATTAACTGTTTCTGTTACGTTATTCTCTAATCTTATGTAGGAAAAGTGTATATTTCCTTAGCAACATTTTATGCTCTTCCAATTGAATATGTTTTTTTTTTCCTTTTACCTCTTGTCTTTTATTGGTGAAGCTTGCCTTTGTAGTTCCTTCTCAAATTCTTAAATTGTTAACTTCCTGAATTCTCTCAGTTTGTTTTGTTTATTGATTCGATTTACAATTTCATGTCTTGAACGGTTTTATTTATTTCCATACACTTTGTGTGTTTTCTTGATTTTGTTAAGGGATTAATCATTTCCTCTTTAAAGATCTCTATCATATTTATAAGGTTATTATGGGGATTTTTATTTCTTTTTTTATTCTTTTCAGATTTGTTTTATTTATATACATTCCAAATATTGCCACCCTTCCCAGTCTTCCTCAAGAGTTCTTCAACCCTTCTACCCTTCCCTTGGCCCCTGAGAGGGTACTTCCCACCACTCTTTCACCCATCCCCCTCCCTGGGGCATCAAGTCTCTACAGGAGAATTAGGTGAATCTTTTACTACTGAGACCAGACAAGATCCTCTGCTACATATGTGCCAGGGGCCAGGGACCAGCCTATGTATGCTCTTTGGTTGGTGGCTTAGTATCTGAGAGATCAAGAGGTCTGGAATAATTAATACCATTATTATTCCTGTGGGGTTGCCATCCTCCTTTAGCTTCTTCAATCCTTCCCATAACTCTGCCAATGGGGTCTGTAACCTCAGTACAGTGGCTGTAACTGTCTGCATCTGTTTCATGCAGCTGCTGGTAGAAACTTTCAGAGGGCAGTCATGCTAGGGCCTATCTGCAAACACAACATGTCATCAGTAATTGTATCAGGATTTCAGTCCCACCCTTGGGATGGATCCTGAGTGGAGCTAGTCACCGATGGCCTCTACATCACCCCTAGGCATATAACCAAAAGATACTCCACCATACCCTAAGGTCAAGGTCTTTTTTTTTTTTTTCTTCACTTATGTTGAAATACTCAGGGCCTGCTGTGGTAGGATAGCTGGGATCCAGTGATGGCTCTGTGTTGCCTGTTTTTCTTGCCTGTTCTGCTGGTGTGTTCATATGAAAGGCCTACTGATGTTGGAGGCTGGATAATTGGGATGAGTTGGGGAACTAGAGATTGGAATATAAGGAATTTGACATTGTTTTGGGATGGGGTAAGAGAGGAAAGGGAAACTAACTACAAGTTTCCTGCTACAGAGCTGGGGTTGAGACTTCAGAGATTATATCTCAGGAGCAGCAGTTGAGGTGGGGGTCTGCCCTCAGCCTACTTGTTTCCCTGGGAGGAAGAGCCTTTAGGTTAGCATGAAGTGCCTGGTGGACTTTCAGCTAGGAATGAAGGGGATGTATCTTTTTTGTTTGTTTATTTGTTTCAATTGATTATTTTATTTATTTAGATTTCAAATGGTTTTCACTTTTCCAGTATCCATTCTACAAACACCCTATCCCATCTCCCCTCTCACTGCCTCTATGAGGTTGCTCACCCACCTACCCACTCACTCCTGCCTCACCACCCTAGCATTCCCCTACACTGGGGCATCTAGCCATCACAGGACCAAGGGCTTCCCTTCCCATTGATACCAGATAAGGCAATCCTCTGCTACAAATGCAGCTGGAGTCATGGGTCCCTCCATGTATACTTTTTGGTTGGTGCTTTAGTCCCTGAGAACTCTGGGGGTATGTGGTTGGTTGATATTGCTGTTCTTCTTATGGAGTTGCAAACCCCTTCAGTTCTTTCAGTTCTTTCCCTAACTCCTCCATTGGGGTCCCAGTGCTTAGTCTAATGATTGGCTGCAAACATCTTCCTAAGTATTGATCAGATTCTGGCATATCCTTTCAGGATACAGCTATATCAGGCTCCTGCCTGCATGCACTTCTTGGCATCAGCAATAATGTCTGGGTTTGATGGCTGTATATGGTATGGATCCCCAGATGGGGCAGTCTCTGGATGGCTTTTCCTTCAGTCTCTGTTCCAATCTTTACCACTGTATTTCCTTTAGAAAGGAGCAATTTTGGGTTAAAATTTTGGAGATGAGTGGGTAGCCCCACCCCTCAACTGGGGGGCTGTGCCTAACCTCTGGATATGGTCTCTACAGCTTCACTCTCTCCCACACCCACTTCAGTAAAAACTGTGTGGCAGGCCCAAAAGCTTAGAAACTTAGTCTCCTGGAACCTAGGCATCACATAGAATGAATGCTCTAAACTTGTCCTGGCATTAGAGGGTGAATGGACCTGTCTGCTTTCCTTCAATATTGTTTTATTATAAGTGCCTCTAAGGAATGATTTTTGACATATAGCTAAGTTAGATTACCCTCCACCAGTGTTCCATTATCCTAGAAAATCGTTGAGCCAACTTTGGGCTTTGATTTTTGTAAGAATGCTACTCATTCAGTTGAAAAGCCTCCAGTGTTGATAGAGAGACAGTGAAAGAAACCAGACACTAGAGTTTACTGGAATAGGGCTAGAAATTTCAGGGCTAGTCTACAAGAAAATACTTAGAATAATAGCCAAGTCACTCCAACACACAGGAATTTACAATGGCCTAGGATGGAGGAAGGTGTGGTCTAAGAAGGAACTTGAGTAAATACTTAGAACAATAGCTGAGTCACTCCCATACACAAGAATTTACAATGATCTAAGGGAAAGATGGATTATACAATGGACTAGAATTGGAACTATGGCAATAAGTTATAATAATATATTAATAACCCTGGCTTCTAAGGACAAGCTGACCTTAGGTGGGGCTGCTTTTGATTCTAATTGTTAACATTGATTATTATCCCAGTTGGTTCTTTTGAGCTTTTATGTATGCATTCCTCTGTTTTGTTGTAAAAGTCATTTTGCATTGGGTAACCTCAATGTACCTTGGATGACCTTAATGTATCACTGAACTTCCTTGTCTCCTTCTATAATATAAGTCTGATGCTCGCTTTGAAAAATTACATTCATATCGATACTCCCTTGTGTTCACATCTTTTTGTCATCCCGCTGACTCCCTGCCTACCTGAATACTGGGACCCTGATTGAGGGGCCAACTGAGGCCAGTCCGTGGCATCTCTCTCCTTTGTGGGGTATTTTAGCCAGTCATCCCATTGAGTCCTGGGACCCTCTTGCTCTCCTGGCATCTGGGACTTTCTGATGGCTACCCACAGTTCCCCATCAAAGGGGGATGTAACTTAAGGGGGATAATATGTGATATCCACAAGAGATGTGGGTAGGAAGGAGAGAAGGCAGCAGCCAGTATTCTGTTGTGGCAATAGGGACAAATAAATCAACAGGATTTCATATGAGGGAATAGACAGCCAAAATTATCTTTCCGTCATTATCACAAAAAGACTTCTAAGAAACCTCTCATTGATGTTAAATGAACATGAAAATCAACCTTGATATTTATAAGTCACTGGAAAATCTAAGGGATTTTTTTTATGACTAAAGCATAATATTTTCTCTTCTGTTTAATAAAAACATGTGGTTCCTGAGCACAGTGTAGTTCACATATTCCTACAGCACTCATTTCTCAAGGGATTCATGATGCCAAAGGGGAAGTAAATCAAAGTGTTATAGAATATTAACAGTGAAAGAAAGTTTTGGAATAGATTAATTTGGCGATTTCTAGACTGTAAAAGAGAACAAATATGAATTTCTATACTTATCAATCTCCCCGTTTTTACTGCCCTGGAGATTTTACTGAGATGTTTTCAATGCTTGGAAAGCACTCTAGCATTAGGATATGGCTGTAGCCTAAGAATAAAAAACAAACTATACAAAGACTTTCTACATTAATAAAATTATGATTAGTACATTGGTTTCTTTCTTAAATATTATTTTTAGTTACTTAAAGTCACTTACTTACATCCACTCTTATTTAACTTCTATGGAAGTTAAGATGTAAAAATAGACACGTGATATATGCTTAAATAGCAAATTTTAAATTTCACAGTGATTTTACAAAGTAAATTGTTGTAGCAAATATTTAACCTCAAATGGGGGTTTCTACCCTGCCTTTGATGATTCAGTTCCCACATAAAAGACACAAGAACTGTACATTTATAATAACCTTTAAATCAGCACAGGGGCTGGGCAGATATCTGCCCTCTAGGCTATTAATGTCTAGTTCCCATCAATGACCCCAAGTTATAACATGCTATGGTCCTTCTGGACTGCTATTACCTCTACTTGGCCAGCCCTCGTGGCCATGTTTTCATACTCACCTACCCAATGGTATCTTCTCTATCAACCTTCTCTCCCTTTCCTTCCCTCTCAAGATCCTGCATCAGATCTCAAGACTGGGAACCAAAACCTCAACTCTCTTCTGCCCAGATAAAGGGTGTCAGCATCTTTATTCAACCAGTAGTTTTAAATTAAGCAGCAAGATCATCACTTTTTTATGTGTAGATTCTCTTGCCTTAGAACTTGGGATCCCATATTTACCATTATAATACACAGCAAAAGACCACACTTGAGCAGTAAACACTTCAAAAAATAATTCTAGGATATTTATGGTATTTTGCTAATTATTAATTTGTAACTACTAAAACCTTTTGTATTATTATTTTTTTATCATTATTATTTAGATTCCTAATTGTTTCTAACAGTGGAGAAAAGGAAAGAATAGATGAGTGTGTAGTGATGAGGGAAGGACCTGGGCAGGGAGGACAAATGATGTTCAAAATATATTTTAGGAAACAAAATCTATTTCAATAAAAAAAAAAAACACAAAGAAGGCATCTACATCTGCTCAGGAGTTACTGCCCTAGATTCTCCATTAAACACACATTTGGGATATCAAACCTGGTTACCCAGAATTATACACTAAAATCAGCTACCAGTAGTACTCCATGAGATTGCAGAAAATAAACTTTGAATCAGAGGTGATGAATATTGAACTAGGTGAAAATAGGATAGGCTAAAATTTACCCTGAAAGCTGCATAAAGTGTGAGCATTAAATATGATGTGGTCAAGAGATGCAAGAACCAGAGGTATCATTCTCAGCTGGGGCCCATGAGGAATTTGCAGGAGTGTAAGGAGATCAGATACCTTGACTATAAAGCATTGCAATTGTAATGTGGTAATCTAAAAGATATCAAAGAGGGATACATCAGGGAAGTGATCTGCCAGTGTATAGACAGGACACAGGCTTAAACTCATTTGCAAAAGGAAGGCTTTACTGAATGTGATTGCAATTTCTCATACAATAAGAACAGTAATTCATGACACTAAAATGCTTCTGTACACCAAACAAAGAATGCCATCAACTGAGTAACAAGATAGGTTACAATATGTGCTGCGAGTATTTTTAGTATTGTGGAATTAAAAAACGATATTCTTTTTTCTTGAAATAACTATTTATAAGACAATTTTTTTAAAAAAATGGCCACCAGAGGAAATTGAGCAATGATGAGATTTAAAGAAACCAAAGCATGTTTAATAAGTGAGTGAATTTTTATTGAAATACTTTTTCATAAAATATATAGGGAAAATGAAGGAAATCATATTAATGGTAAAAAGATATTTCTTGGGATGCCATCCAAAGTTCTGATTATTTTCTTCGAAAAAAATTTAGATTTTCTCCTAATGCATAGTAAATTTGGGATGAAGTTATCTAATGATTACATGTACAATTTATCATGTCTACCTATTCAAGTTCATTGTTTAAGGCTATTGGTAAAAAATAAATAAACTTTTAAAATCAAAGTACATATGAGCCAGCAACATAGCACAGCAGGTACAAGTGCATGCTTTCCAGGTCTCCATATCCTGACCTATAGCTCCAGCAGAATCACCCTGCTCTACCAGGTCAGGCCCTGAGGCAGACCACCAACATTTCCTCAGAGCCTGTGGAACTTTCCCCAACAGTGGCCCCTTCACTCATATCCATGTCCCATACCACAATTCTGGCAGAAGCTCTTTGCTCTACCAGAGACCATGACTTATCCAGAATCCCAGGTTATGCCAGTTCCTAAAACCCCAGTACCCTAAACACCAGAGGTCACACAAGCTGCCAAATCCCCAGCAGAGACATTCTACTGAACAAGGGTCTCCCTGATCACAAGAACCACAGGCCACGCATAACAGAACACCAAAAAAGAAACAGGTGGGTATTGTGGAATGAGGAAACTTCTTTCCTGGAATAATTAATTATGAAAGGAACTTGAAGAAAACAGTCATGAGAAGAAATTATTCAATGATGGATTTTCCAAGTAGCCAAAAGCATGTTTAATGAGTAATTAGATTGTCAATGAAATTTCTTGAAAATAAATGTTCATACTTTAAAACGGCTACATGAAAAAATTTATAGTAGTAGTAAAGCAAAATATTTGCCAGAACACTATTAGATATTTGAGAATTTATTAGAAAAAACATTTAGACGTTCTGCTAATGCTTAGGATATTTAGGATGTTGTTATCAGATGATTCTATGTGAGTTTTAAGATATTTGCCTATTCAAGTTTATTGTTGTACTGGCTAGTTTTGTGTCAACTTGACACAGGCTGGAGTTATCTCAGAGAAAGGAGATTCAATTGGGGAAATGCCTCCATGAGATCCACCTGCAATGCATTTTCTCAATTAGTGATCAAGCAGGGAGGTTCCTTTGTGGGTGGTGCCATCTCTGAGCTGATAGTCTTGGTTCTATAAGAGAACAGGCTGAGCAAGCCAGGGGAGACAAGCCAGTAAAGAACATCACTCCATGGCCTTGCATCAGCTCCTGCTTCCTGACCTGCTTGAGTTCCAGTCCTGACTTCCTTGGTGATGAACAGCAGTATAGAAGTTTAAGTTGAATAAACCCTTTCCTTCCCTACTTGCTTCTTGGTCATGATGTTTGTGCAGGAATAGAAACCCTAACTAAGACAATTGTCTATGGTTTTTACTACAAGGAAATAAACTGCAAGAATTAAAGGACATATGAGATAACAACATAGAATAGCAGATAAAAGTGAGTTCCAGGGAAGCCTCATGGATTTAGTTTGATCAGCACAGCTCATGGGAAAATGTAGAGAGGTTATGCCACAGCACAGGGTTGTTTAAACATGCTACATACACTCCAGAGCTCAGAAGACAAAGCACACAAGGACACATGATAATAAAGAAACAAAATAGAAATATAAATATACTATAGAGCATATGAAAAAGAAACACATGCAATTGATGCTTAATCCAAATCTCTTTAATATAGATTCTTACAATTTTGAGTCAGCATGGATTGCAATAAATGGGTCCTCAGCAGAGTTACTAATGGAAAAGTGAGCTTTGCCATCACTGCCAACATTCACTCTAAGTCCAGTGCAATTGCCATCGACCTTATCTCCAGAGATGACATCACAGTATGTGCCAGCAGGAAGACCAGTCTGTAAAGTGGCTGACAAAGCCCTGAAAAAAAAAAGGTAGTATTTATTATATATTCAACCCAGTCAAATGCAGAAGATCATATATATGTATGTATATATACATACATATATGTTTGTGTATCTGTGTATAATATCTGTACATATAAGTGGATGCTCACAGTCAGCTAATGGATGGATCATAGGGCTCCCAATGGAGGAGCTAGAGAAAGTAGCCAAGGAGCTAAAGGGATCTGCAACCCTATAGGTGGAACAACATTATGAGCTAACCAGTACCCCGGAGCTCTTGACTCTAGCTGCATATATATCAAAAGATGGCCTAGTCGGCCATCACTGGAAAGAGAGGCCCATTGGACTTGCAAACTTTATATGCCCCAGTACAGGGGAACACCAGGGCCAAAAAGGGGGAGTGGGTGGGCAGGGGAGTGGGGGTGGGTGGATATGGGGGACTTTTGGTATAGCATTGGAAATGTAAATGAGTTAAATATCTAATAAAAAAATGGAAAAAAAATATCTGTACATATACATGTGTGTATATGCACATATGTGTATGTATATGTGTATGTGTGTGTGTGTGTGTATGTGTATGTGTATGTGAATGTGTATGTGCATGTGCATGTGCATGTGCATATATATGTATATGTGTGTGTATATATATATATATATATATATATATATATATATATATATATATATCTCCACCACAAAATAATAAATGCCCAACCTACTGCTATAAAACAGTAAGAATTCAGAGCTCAGTAAAGAGAATCCAAATACAAAACATGTGCCCGTGGGAGCAGGTGAACTCTCTATACCAAAGGCATTGTTTTAAATGTGTGTTGGTTTCATGGCCTGTAGAGCCCAGACAGAAACACAGAGAACCCAGGGAAGCTCAACACTAAAGCCCTCCCGCGAGGACCATCATTGTTTCCAGGCTGTCCTCTGCTGGACATACACTCTGGTGATTCTTTTTAATTTTAATACCATTAATTTTTCAAAACTTCTTCAATTACATGATGCCACAAATAACTTTTTTCCTAGAATTAAACATAATCTTGCATTTCTATGGACACTTTTTAGGTTTGTAATAGAAAAGTGTCTGCATGAAATAATTCTAGTTCTCCTAAACAACCAACCATGTGCCCTTTCAAAAAAAAGTTACATACTTCAATCATTTTGTTGTAGTAAATCAAGTAGGCATTATAGAAAAGTCTTCTCAACCTGATAGAAAGTTGATTTTAAATTGAGAGAGGTAACTGGCTCCCAAAGAGATTCTCTAAGCTAGAATTCTGTTCTGTTCTGTTCTGTTCTGTTCTGTTCTGTTCTGTTCTGTTCTGTTCTGTTCTGTTCTGTTCTGTTCTGTTCTGCTCTGCTCTGCTCTGCTCTGTTCTGTTCTGTTCTGTTCTGTTTTGTTTTGTTTTGTTTTGTTTTGTGAGACAAGGTCTCTCTTCATAGCCATGGCTATACTAAAACTCACTATGCAGATCAAGGTGAGCACAAGTGCCCAGAAATATGGGTGCTTCAGCCTTTTCCATACTCAGATGAAAGGCTGTGAGCACCACTCCTCATATCTGACCTAGATCTGAAGGAACCATGAAGGAGGACTCAGAAGTACTACAGGTGAATAGACACTATTAATGGTTTTAAAGGCAGAGTAAGTAACCTCTTGTAGAAACTCATAAATCAGAGGCAATTCACATATGCCTTTAAAACATTTAAAACACATAGAGAATTGAAAACTGTAAAATTGATAAATATATAAGTAATAATCAAAGATACTGGGGAAAGTATTCCAGTAGTAATATGGCCCATTGTTTTATGATGTTAAGATGTATGTTTACTATTTATATGGTTTGTGAAATATTTCAAATGAGTACATAAATATGAATGTATGCTATGCCATTGAAGGCTGTAGTTAACGAACACAATAACAAAATTTTATTAACACAAGGGAAAAATAGGAAAGCATATATCATATTTCTTATGTATACTGAACATTCAATCGTGGCTTAAATTCCTTGTCTAAAAGATTTTTCACATATGAAAAATATAAATGAAGAAGAAAAGAAAAGAATCATCTTAGAGTATAATATTATACAGCCATTCCCCAATCAATATCCACTTACCAGTCATCATTGTTAAAGACAATGAATCCTCTGTTTCCTCTGCTAAAAGCTACTTGGTTGCTGTTATTATCCCACCAGTTTGAAAAAGGCTGACCATTGACCACATTCCTGAAGGCAACCATGTTCCTAAAAGCACAATATCATGAGAAATGCTGGTACCCTTTAATTCAACAATTTAAAATAAAAGGTTAAACAACTTCCTTATTAGACAAGATCTAAACGGGACATTCCTACCTGATTTGACGCCATCTGTGTTCACAGACCCAGTCATTGCCACAAGTAGTGTCTGCATTAATGGTCACTTCTTTTGTTACTCCATTGTTATTGGGTGGTCCAATCCAGTCATTCTGATCCTTAATTATTGAAAGAATCAAGTCATTTGAATGCCTGTAGCTCCCTGACTCTTGCCACTAGAGAAAACCAAACCCAAGTCCAGTAGGCTAATCCTGTCTCTACAGTGTTATCTAAATCCTTCAGTGTTTTCACAGACCTTCACTGAGTTCTTAATTTATGTGCAAATTGAAGTTCTCTAGGAACATATTAAAACAGACTCTAGTTACTCCCTGAAATATTTCCATCACTATGCACTATATGAATGTGCCTCAGTATGCACATAAAAGAAAGACATAGCTCTTGGCTACTATAAAAATTAAAATATCTATAAAAATTTTCTAATATAACAATTTCTAAGTTATTTTTACTTAACTTCATACCAATAGTTTATTAAATGTCCTAAAATGTTCTGACATTATTAAGTTTACCAAAGTATAAGTGAACATCTTATGATGGCAAAATATTTGAATATACCTTTAAAGAAAGATCATTCTACTCATGAAAGCCCTTTTAAAAAAGAATAAATTTCAATACACAACAAAGGGATTATATTCAAAGAAAATTAAAAGTAACTGGCAAATTTATAGTAAAACTTTTATATATATTTGATGTTTCTCTATAAGGCTAGTATTTTCCACTGAGATATGATATTTCACATATAAGATATTTGGTAGTCTCATTGGTTAGTTAACTTTTGAAATTGTCTAAATGTATGAAACTAATAAACACATATTGGATATCAGTCAAGGCTCACAGTGATTTTTTTTTTATCAAATCACTGTTCTGTGATTCTCAAAGCTCCTACCTACTATAATTCCCTTAATCATCATCAGATAAGATGCTTCCTATTATACAGGAAAAATGAAAGTATTTTGATATGACAGCATTTATTGTACCAAGGGCAGAAAGAATTTGACATTCCTTTTGGTGTTAACAGGCATAATTCAATGTTAAATCTATGAGTCAAGGCTTTATCAGGCATAATTGTTTTCACTCTGCATTTTGTTAGTATTTCAACTATTTCATTTTCAATATCAGGTACTTCTTCATTGCCCTTACTTTAGAAAACTGCCATGAATGAACACTTAATAATAATTCCAAATGCTATAAATGCATATGAACTTAAAACAGAAACACTTTTTTCTCTAGATTAAAATATGCTTTGGACAACTCCAAGACTTACTTTTCCATTCTGGAAATTTCTATTCCAACGGTAACTTGACATTACTCTTGTGAATCCATAAGGATGAGCCAACATAAATCCGACAGCCATTTTATACATTCTGAAAGGTTCAAAATAGTGTTAAAGCAGAAGTATATAATACTTTACTGTCATTAAATGCACACCCAAGGACAGCAAAGAATGTTGTCCTACCTAGCATCCCAGAATGTCAGGATGGATGATCCTCCAGCACCATGTCCTCGCTGATTATCATGGTTGTCCACAAACACAAGGGCTCTGTCAGAAGGCACCAAACCCCAACCTTCTCCCCAGTTCCTGCATTTTTATAAAAGCACATTATTATTCCACAATGCTTAATATAACATTACATATTGCATCCTCAGTTGTCAAAATAAATGACAATTTCATGAGGAGTCTTTCATATATATATATAATTTTCTATGGTAATATAAATGGAAATTTTATCCACATTTAGGTCTTACTATATAAATTTTTTTTTCTGAAATTTTTCTCTTTAGATCTTTTTTCCTTTATTGTAATATTATGGACTTGAGAATTAAGATATCCGTATTATACAATATAGAATGAAAATGAATTTGTAACTGTGCCTTTAAATTACACACTTTTGAAATTTTCAGTTAATTCTCTAATGTAGCATAAGGAAATTCCATACTATGGCCACATTATAGGGATCATTTCTGAGTATAACTATTCTTGGGATACTAATCTATCTTTAGTAGGCGATGAACAAACATTCTTAGAATCTAATGGACTTATCACAACAAGACAAAAATCACTAAGTGATACTTTGGATTACCACTGTTATCAGATGATTGATATATTAAATTAAAAACATGATTAATTAAGGGTTGATAAACAATAAGCCTAACTAATAATCAATTATTTAAGTTAGGATATTTAAGATATATCTCACTGATGCCAAATGACAACAAATGTATTATAGAACACATGATGAAATGATATATATTTACTTTAAATAGGACATCTTCTCGCCATTCCACTTGCGGATAACTGTGCCAAGTTTTGCACCATACTTGAATTCTGTCACACGGCCATTTCCAAAGTACTCACTACCTTTAATTGCCTCACCACCCAGATCAATGACCTAGGAGAGACATTGGGGCAAGTGTTATTTTAAGTGTATTTTTAAATCATATTATTGAAAGATAATATTATTTAGAATTATTAAAAATAGTTATGTTATTCAAAATATTCCTAATGGCTTTCTGTACACATACATGCTGATTTTATTCATAAACCATATGTCACAATATTGGGGGAAAGCAAATTATTATTCAAATTACAAAAGTCATTTTTATCCTCTAGGATTATTGCCAGAAGGGAAAATTCCCTAGTTCACAATAAGGTAACATTTGCTATCTTGTCAACATTAGAAGCACTTACAAACTAATAAACCTTTCTAAAGAAATTTGAGACAGAAAGGTGTCATCCTCAGTGCACTTCAAGTGACAGCACTGCTGAAGAAAAGGGGTCATCCATTTGCTTAAACACCTACAAATGCTAATAACATGAAACAAAACTCAAAATCAGAAAAATTAACTTGAGACAATAAGCATTATGATTTCTCTGTGTTGGAAAATGAAATCTTTGGATATAAGAGATGGATTAATGAAGATATCACTGCCTTGAAACACTATGGCTGATGCCAAGAAAGGCTTGCTTACAAGAGCATGGCATAGCTATCCTCTGAGAGGCTCTGCCAGCTCCTAACAAATACCGATGCAAATATTCACAGCCAACCATTGGACTGAGCCCTGGGACACCAAAGGAAGAGTTAAGGGAAGGACTGAAGGAGCTGAAGTGGAATTTGCAACCCCATAGGAACAACAACAATATCAAATAACCAGACCCCCAAGCCCTCCCAGGTACTAAACCATCAAAAAAAAAAGTATATGGGATGGGTCCATGGCTCCAGGTACATATGTAGCAGAGGACTGCCTTATCTGGAATCAGTGGGAGGGGAGATCTTTGGTTTTGTGGAGGCTTTATGTCCCAGTGTAGGGGGATGGTAGAGGGTTGATGCTGGAGTGTGTGGGTGGGGGGAGTACCCCCCCTTAAAGGCAAAGGGGAGGGAGATGGGATGAGAGGGTTTGGGAGGGGACATAAGGAAGGGGGACAACATTTGAAATGTAAATAATTAAAATAACCAAGTTTTAAAAAATAATTAAATGTGGTATTTCTGATTAACAACATTTGTACTTTTAAGGACAGAATGATAAGTCTACATGAAACTGTGTTATTAACCTACATTATAATTACATGCTTAGAGAAATCCAATATATTTAAAGAAAATCCCATGGAGCTTTAAATCCTATGCAAAGAACTATAGAAAATAGAGGAATAGTAGGTACAAGGAGTCTTCCTGAGGGAAGAGCACAGCAATTGGTGGTCTAGTACCAACAAGTCAACCTTTAAATCATACATATGTGAAGAAATATCTGAGCTGAATTACTTACATACGAAGCACTATGAAATATATCAGTGTTATGTGTCTGAGTACATACACAAATGTATCTGTTTATATATATAATTATATATATGTATATAATTATATATATACATATGCATAAATTTGTACATACACATGCACACATATACATATAATAACATTAAGTAAAAACATAGAGAATGAACTTAAAGGAAAGTATGGAGGGTAGGTACATGGAAGTATGTGGAGGTATGAAAGGGAAGGAAGAAACACTGTAATTAAACAATAATATCAAAATTTTAAAAATTATATATTGGTCTACCTCTTGGAAAATGAAAGGTCTGCTTCCTTGGGAGAACCATTTTGTATTGAGATTATGCAGTTTGTCCAAAACTGCCTTTATGTCTCCAGGCCACATGTGCTTAGCAGCATCAAGTCTGAACCCTGCTACTCCAATGTCAATGAGATGGTTCATATAGTCAGCCACCTTGGTACGAACATAATCTTTCTCAAGTGCAAGATCCAGAAGGCCAGTCAGACGACAATTTCTGACCTGTTGGGAGAAAATGATTGATTTATAATATGTCATTTCTGCCTGAGAATTCATTTCCTCATTCAGCCATTTACACATTTATCAATAGCAAATTTTATATGGGTTTTAATTGGGACATAGAATGTATTCATGTTCTAATGTGGATGCAAACTATTTTTTGTTGTTGTAAATATAAAGAATATGTCAGAGATTAAAATAGATGAGTATCTTAGTTGGCCTATTTTCATTTCTGAGACTCCCTCTTCTTTCAGTCTCTGTCTCTGTCTCTGTCTCTCTCTCTCTCTCTGTCTCTCTCTCTCTCGTTCTCTCCACATTTCCTTCTCCATTTCTCTTTTATTCTTCCATCATTTCTCTTTATTTTACATAGGTGAAAAAATCAAAGCCAAGAAGTAACTCATGTTAAGTACACTGCTACAAAATGGAGACTGTAACTCAGTCTGAAAATTGTTTCTATATATGATTTGTATTTCTAATGATTTCCATTTTACCATATTTATATAATTGATTAAAACACGCTTTTTCAGACACATTTTCAAGAAAGCATTTCTGCCTTTATCATTAACCCTAGTGTATCCTTACAAAATAATGTAAAAATAATACAGGACATTTTTCCTTTCTATTATTTAGCATTCTGTATTAATAGCATTCTTTTTTCCTGTGTCCAATAGCATTTCATAAATTTCTGTGCATATGTAGAAACATATTCTTTATTTCCATCATTTCTCTCATTACCTGATAAGCATCATTGTAGTTATCAATTTCTCCATTACATTTATTATCGTTAAAGTCCCAAGCAGAGTATGGAACTGCTGGGAATTCCCTGTTATTTGGATTGAGGTAACTTCCACAGGTACTGCTTGTTCCTGCAGGATTGCCTGCGCCACACATGTGGTTAATGACAGCATCCACATAAATACGGACCTAACAAAGAAAAGTGCATATTTCAGTTGTACTAAAAAAAAAACTGTAGTTACATTGCAATCTCACAGCAAATCTCCAAAACATTTCACCTGATGCTTTGTAGTTTCACTTTAGAAAAGTGAGTCAAGTGAAAAAGGAAGCTGCTGTGAAATAAGATCAACTATAGTCATTATACATGGAAAAAAGATATAGAGCTCTTAAGAAGAAAGAAACAGACACTACCAGAACTACAAACAAAAGGTCTGTTTTGACAATGTAGGGCAAGGTATATATTTGAGCCTATTGTATTTGACATTTTACAGGGTTACAAGGAGATTGATCATAGCTTAATTTATACACTACATGGCTAAAGACCAGAGGAAAGGTACCGATCTCTTCATTATAGAACAAAGCAGATATTTACCACCTAAAATAATAATAGGGTAAGAAAACCTAAAAATTGTGGTTAGAAAACGACTTAATCCTCACATATCAATCAGTGCCCACAAAAATACTTTAGGATGTTTTAACACTTATTAATTTTAAAAGTCAATATTTTACTTTATGAGTACTATTCCTTCACCCTCAAACGGTATGTTATGCAAGGATTTCAACAACCAGACACCCCAGAGCTCCTAGGGACTAAACCACCAACCAAGAAGTACTCATGAAGGGATCCATGGATCCATCTGCATATGTAGCAGGCGATGGCCTTGTCCTTGTCGGGCATCAATAGGAGAAGAGGCCCTTGGTCCTGTGAAGGCTCAATTCCGAAGTGTAGGGGAATTGAGGGGGCAGAGATGGAGTAGTAGGTGGGTGAGTGGGTGGGGGAACACCCTTGTAGAAGCAGGGGCAAAGGGGTGGGAGAGGCAGTGTCTTGGGGAAATACGGGAAAAGGGATAATATTTGAAATGTAAATTTTTAAAAATCCAATAAAAGTTGACAATAAGATAAAAGTGTATTTTCAATAACTCATAAAATGTAAAGTAAAATTTTAGAACTTTAAATCTTGATTAAACAAAAAGAAATAGACACAAAAGAGAAATATTTCCACATAATATTTCCATAATTTTTAAAGAAAATGTGTCCTCACTTACACCAACATTGTTGCACCTTGTCACCATGTCTCTGAATTCATCTTCATTTCCAGACCTTGTGCAGATTTTATAGCTGATTGGTTGGTATCTTTCCCACCAAGGTCTTGATGGGTTATGAACTACAACGTTTTCATTGGGTGGAGAGACCTACAAGTAAAACAGTTATAATTAGTACCAGATGATGGCTTATGTTACATACCTAAATCTTATAGAAAGCTATCAATAATCTGGCATTACTTCTTAACCTATAAACATTCACTTCTGTTGTGTATCATAATATCACCAGATATTATGGAAGGACATTGCAGAGGTCCTCTTGATATTCTACAATAAGTACAAAGGTGCCACAACTACCAATCCTTTTTCTTTCTCAGCAAAGTCATGTGTGAAATGAAGTTGTGCTCTAAAGTCACTAGTCTTGATTAGAATATGATGTGAGCACAGTAAGCTCTGCATTTATTTGTGAAGTTATCTTACCTGCACCCCTCCAAATCCCTTAGGAGCTAAGTATCGCTCACATTCCTTGGCAATATCAACCCAGCGCCACTCGAACAGGTGGACAATAGCAGTCCTCCCATCTGAAGTATGTGGGTCATATTGAGCCCAGCAGAACCCAATGAGGGAAAGCAGCAGAACGAACTTCATTTTGCTTTGAAGTTGTCAGTGTTCTTTCTCTCTAGCGCCTATTTATATTTCTACAAAAAGTACATTTTCCAAAGTAAATGCTCATGAGTAAATATTTAAGGTACAGTCTATCATTCGAAAGAGATTAGTAGCAATGATGTGCACAGCTGAAGGTTCTTCAGAAACTCCCATGGAGAATAAACTTAATTCTTTTAAATATCAATTACTAATTGACTGATACTATATCTTACTTTTTGTGACCTCCACCAACCCGTACAAGGAGAATTACAACTGAAATCAAATATATCTGGGACGTTTCATCTCTAAATCTTTGTATTGCACCATTCCAAATAGAAATGGGAGTATCAATTCACTTCTTTTTGTTTCGCCTACTTAAGATTTTTTTTCATTATTTCAGTATTTTCATTTAATTTTAAGATGCTGCATTGTGCCATGCACCTACTACTGTAGTAAAAGTGAGAATGAAAAAAGTTAAGATTTTGTGCAAGTTGCCAATTTATAGAAAGTACTCTAAATCAATAGAATTATATAAGGGGGATAGCATTAAATTTAAATACTTCTGGAATTGTGAAATATCCCTTTCCTTTCATCAATCCATAGACTGAATCATCAGGGCTCAAAGCAGTAGAGTTCATTGTGCACGTGTTAGTTTTTCTCCTTAGCCAAATATCTTTTCTTCCTGACATAATACTTCATACAAAGTAAAAAATTACTGCCTTTCCAATCTATGTAAAATCTATAAAAGATGAGGCATTCAATCTCACTTGAGAGCTGCAGTAAGGGTTCTGTGGCCACAGGGTTAGCAGTGGCACCTCCGCCTTGTTGATAGCTACTGGCTTTTCATTCTGAGTTGATTACCTGTACCTATGGTTAAGGGAAATGCAATTGGTGACTCAGCCACCAGAGATATGGTTTTCCTATCACAAAGTTCTATAGAAGGTGCTAAGAATTTTCATCAACTTTATCATGTCCCTGCTTCTACACTGCGACAGAAGTTTAAGCTCACATGAACAGAAGCTCAAGATATTGTCCTATGGTGTGGTAAATGTGTAGAGTTATTAATGCACCTTCCGTGGGCATTAATTCTCGTGGATTGCGACCCCTAGATGTTCGGCAAATGAACGTCACGCATTTCCCAGCTTTGGGTAAATTACAATATGTACATGTGTCCATTGATATCAGTTCTGGTGTCCTACATGCTTCTCCCTTGACAGGGGAAAAAGCAGTTCGTGTCATATCTCACTGCTTAGAGGTTTGGGCTGCACGGAGAAAGCCCCTAGTGCTAAAGACAGATAATGGTCCTGCATATACTTCTTCTAAATTTAGTCAATTTTGCAAACAAATGCAAGTGAAACATATTGCTGGATTGCCCTATAATCCACAGGGCCAAGGTATCATTGAAAGAGCCCATCATACTTTGAAACAATATTTGCAAAAACAAAAAGAGGGGAATAGAGGCTATGACACCAAAGATGGCTCTATCCCTTACAATATTTACTCTTAATTTCTTAAAATTGGATGATGCTGGGAGTTCGCCAGCTGAAAGGCACGGACAATGGCCTCAACCACCCAATGAAATGGTCAAATGGAAAAATGTCCTTGATAATAAATGGTATGACCCGGATCCCATATTAATCAGCTCCAGGGGAGCTATTTGTGTTTTTCCACAGGGTGAAGATAATCCACTTTGGGTTCTGGACACAACTGGCAAGGACCCTGAAAGAGCGAGATGGATCCCAAGATGATCCTGTTACTCTTACTCCTGATGATTGAGACAAGGATAAGTATACCTTTGTGGGCCGTAGTGAGATCATGGCCAGTACCTTTACCGGTACATTCCAATTCTTCTACCTTGCCTTTGTTTTTTACAACTAACTGCTTTTTGGATGTGCCTTGTGCACGACAAACTCCTCAAGAGCTACGGGTGTATAATAGTACGAGTTTTCATTTAAATTATACACTATGTTTGTGCATAATGTGGATAAACCTTCTATACCCTGTATAATTTTAAAGAAAAAGATTATCTCTAATTGGGTAGGTCCCATTTACCAAAATAAAGTGAGCTCTGGAGTGTTATTTTATGCTTTAATGCAAGTTGTTCAAGGAGCGCAGTCAGGCTCAAGTGATGTTGGAAATAATGTAACTTCACCTATAAACATCACCACTATTATGGTAAAGGGAAATGTGACTATTCCCAAAACATCACGATGGCCTGTTGGCAATGCTACTGCTATACACAGCGTGCCTTGGTGCCATCCAGACCTTGCATTTCCTATAGATTTTTCACCTTGTCAATCAAATGTTTTTCCTCGGAAAGAAATAGCAAAGGGTTTTGTTTTGTCACCACCATTAGATTTTGCCGTATGAATGATAAAGGAGATGCTACAGGAAAAGAAAATATTTGGCCATACTACCAATGGATTTTAAGTAATGAGGCAGGTGCTAGTACCAGTTTGTCAGCCTTTGCACTGCTGACTGGAACCTTTCATGAGATATTGAATGTTTCTGCCACACTTTCCAATATCTCTGCTCATTTAGATAATGTGACATCTAATAGAGTTATCAGAAATATGACTACTTCTCCAGTAGAAGTCTGTGTCAATCCTCCATTTTTCTTTATATTGGCTGAATTTCAAAATAATACAGAATGGTTAGATTGTACATATGTCACTTGTTTTATGACGCAATGCTAGAATAGAACTAATTTCTTAGCCTTAGTGGTACATTTACCAACCTTTGTCCCTGTGCCTGTTGAGGCAGATCCAGAGAAATTCCCAATCATGAGTCTTGTTTGGCAGAGGAGAGATTTTGGAATCACAGCTGCCATTGTTACTGCCATTACAGTGTCCAAGGCGGCGTCAGCGGTTACCACAAGAATTGCTATGACCAATCAAGTTAATACTGCTGACACCATAAATCAGATAGCAGAAAAAACATCTGAGGCATTGCTTACCCTGCAAAGGGCTGATTCTCATATTGCCTCAGGATTTATGTTAGTGAATCAAAGAGTAGATATTTTACAACATAACATGGAGCAGATGATGGATGTCATACGAATGAGTTGTGTGACATCAACCCCTCATGTGTGCATTACTCCCGTTAGGTATATTAACAATTCTTTCATTAAAAGTACAGATTTATCGAATTATCTGAAGGGGAACTGGTCGCAGGAGCTGGAAAGTTTGCAGATGAAGCTGCAGATACAGATCCTGAACTTTAATGGAACCAGAGTGGAACCAGTGACCCTTGGAGACTTCACCTCTTGGCTTACCTCTGCATTTTCTTGCTTTAAGGAATGGGTGGGAGTGATTTTGTTTTGTGCTGCCATATGCTGTGGACTGGTGTTCATGCTTTGGTTGGTTTGCAAATTCAGAACTCAACAAAAATGTGACAAGGTGATTATAACTCAGGCACTTTTAGCCATTGAAAACGGCACCTCCCCTGAAGTTTGGTTATCTATGCTCAAGAATTAGTTGACATCTGTGTTCTCTGCTCTTGCACCCCACAGATTTATGGATCCATTGCACTGGGATGAGAGAGACTCAATGATCATTGATCAGCCCTTGCACATTGCTGAGGTTTCCTCATTGCACGTGATAGGGTGATCATGATTTCTCCGCTAATTCATTCCTTAAAAAACTTGGCTGGCCTCTTTTGTTGAGTTTGCGCTAGGTCATTTAGCAATTACTGTCACACAGCATCTCGGTATCCAAAGACAGGCAACTTTCCTCATGCACAGACCAACCTAAGACATGGGGCCTGGTGTCGATAGGGTTACCCTATGATGGCCCTATGGCTGTGACACAGAGGAACGACCTAAAACAGGAGTCGTGGTGGATAGACATAATTGCACAGGCCTAGTCCAGCATCATTTTATTAAAATAAAAAGGGGGAGATGTGGGAAGCCGAAAACGCCATTACAAGATGGCACTGGTGGCAAAATGCCAACGCCCATGAATATGGGTAAACAACCAATGTGCACATGTGCATAAGAGTTTTTTGCGGAGTCACTGCCTGGCCCAAGGCATATTAATGAGGTATTAGTAGCATAACCAATCAGGTATGGACACTTCACTCGTAGGCCTATATAAGCAGCGCCATTTCTGGGGCTCGGGGTCTTTCGCCTACACAGTCCATGCTCTCCCAATAAAGGTGTTGCAGAAGGATCATGTTGTGGCATCTTACTTGCTGGCAAGTCGTGTGTCCCACATTTTACTGAGTATTTTTGCATCAATGTTCATGAGGGAGATTGTTCTGAAGTTCTTTTTCTTTGTTTGGTCTTTGGGTGATTTAGGTATAAGCTTAATTGTGGTTTTATGTAATGAATTGGGTCTAGACTCTAATTAAGCAAGTGAAAGATCTATATGACAAAAGGTTCAAGTCTCTGAAGAAAGAAATCAAAGAAGATCTCAGAAGATGGAAAGATCTACCATGCTCATGGATTGGCAGAATTAATATAGTAAAAATGGCCATCTTGTGGAAACCAATCTGTAGATTTAATAAATTCCCCATGAAAATTCTAACTAATTTCTTCATAGAGTTAGAAAGAGCAATTGGCAAATTCATTTGGAACAACAACAACAAAACAAAAACAAAAACAAACAAACAAAAAAACATTATACCAAAAACTATTCTCAACAACTGGGAGAATCACCATAACTGACCTCATGTTCTATTACAGAGCAATAGTTATAAAAACAACAACAAAACCTGTATGATATTGGTCCAATGATAGGCATGAAGATCAAGAGGATCCAGAAAAGAACCCACACACATATGGTCACTTGATCTTAACGAAGAAGCTAAAACCATCTAGAGGAAAAATGTATTTTCAACAAATGGTGCTTTCTCAACTGTTGGTTAGCATGTAGGAGAATGCAAATTGACCCATTCTTATCTCCTTGTACAAAGCTCAAGTCCAAGTGGATCAAGGACCTCCACATAAAACCAGATACCCTGAAACTAATAGAAAAAAAAAGTGGGTAAGAGCCTCAAACATATGGGCACAGAGGTAAATTTTCTGAACAGAACATCAATGGCTTGTGCTATAAGATCAAGAATCAGTAGACAAATGGGACCTAGTAAAATTGCAAAGCTTCTGTAAGGCAAAGGACATTGTCAACAAGATGAAAAGGCAGCCAAAAGATTGGGAAAAGATCTTTATCAATCCTACATCTGATCGAGGGCTAATATCCAATATATACAAAGAACACAAGAAGATGGACTCAAAAAAATCAAATAACACTGTTTAAAAAAATGGGGTACATAGCTAAACAAAATTTTTTACCTGAGGAATGTTGAATGGCCGAAAAGCACCTAAAAAAAAATTCCAACATCCTTAGTCATCTGGAAAAGCAGATGAAAACAACCCTGAGATTCCAACTCACACAAGTCAGAATGGCTAAAATAAAAATCTCAGGTCACAGCAAATACTGGCAAGGATGTGGAGAAAGAGGAACACCCCTCCATTGCTGGTGGGAGTGCAAACTTGTACAACCACTCTGGAAAACAGTTTATCCTAGAATATTAGACATAGTATTACCTGAGGACCAAGCAATACCACTCTTGGGCATATACCCAGAAGATTCTCCAGCATGTAATAAGGACACATGTTCCTCTATGTTCATTCATAGAAGCCTTATGAGTAATAGCCAGGAGCTGGAAAGAACCCAGATGTCGAGCCTCAGCAGCAGCGGTCGCCATCTGGGTTCCAGGACTCAGCGGGACCTAGGAAATTAGCCTGAACAGGTTAGAGGGTGCGCCAGAGAACCGGACAGCTTCTGGGACAGGCAGAAGCACAGAGACGCTGAGGCAGCACCCTTGGCGGGCCGCAGACAGCCAGCCACCGTCCGGACCAGAGGACAGGTGTCCGCCTGGCTCGGGAGGCGGCCTCAGCCTCAGGAGCAGCGGTCGCCATCTTGGTTCCAGGACTCCCTGGAACTTAGGAATTTAGTCTGCACAGGTGAGAGTCTGCACCACAGAAACTGACAGCTTCTGGGAACTGCCAAAGCAACACAGCTTCTGAGAGAGGCCCTGTTTTGGGCCTTCTTCTTCGACCAGGAGGAGGTCCAAAAACAAGATATCTGCGCACCTTCCCTGTAAGAGAGCTTGCCAGCAGAGAGTGCTCTGAGCACTGAAACTCAGAGGAGAGAATCTGTCTCCCAGGTCTGCTGAGAGACGGTAACAGAATCACCAGAAGAACAATCTCTAAACAGAGTCAACTATAACTACTAACTCCAGAGATTACCAGATGGCGAAAGGTAAACGTAGGAATCCTACTAACAGGAACCAAGACCACTCACCATCATCAGAACCCAGCACTCCCACTTCGCCCAGTTCAGGGCACCCCAACACACCCGAAAACCTAGACCTAGATTTAAAAGCATATCTCGTGATGATGGTAGAGGACATCAAGAAGGACTTTAATAAATCACTTAAAGAAATACAGGAGAACACTGCTAAAGAGTTACAAGTCCTTAAAGAAAAACAGGAAAACACAATCAAACAGGTAGAAGTCCTTACAGAAAAAGAGGAAAAAACATACAAACAGGTGATGGAAATGAACAAAACCATACTAGACCTAAAATGGGAAGTAGACACAATAAAGAAAACTCAAAGTGAGGCAACACTGGAGATAGAAACCCTAGGAAAGAAATCTGGAACCATAGATTTGAGCATCAGCAACAGAATACAAGAGATGGAAGAGAGAATCTCAGGTGCAGAAGATTCCATAGAGAACATCGACACAACAGTCAAAGAAAATGGAAAATGCAAAAAGATCCTAACTCAAAATATCCAGGAAATCCAGGACACAATGAGAAGACCAAACCTACGGATAATAGGAGTGGATGAGAATGAAGATTTTCAACTCAAAGGACCAGCAAACATCTTCAACAAAACTATTGTAGAAAACTTCCCAAATATAAAGAAAGAGATACCTATGAACATACAAGAAGCCTACAGAACTCCAAATAGACTGGACCAGAAAAGAAATTCCTCCCGACACATAATAATCAGAACAACAAATGCACTAAATAAAGATAGAATACTAAAAGCAGTAAGGGAAAAAGGTCAAGTAACATACAAAGGCAAGCCTATCAGAATTACACCAGATTTTTCACCAGAGACTATGAAAGCCAGAAGAGCCTGGACAGATGTTATATAGACACTAAGAGAACACAAATTCCAGCCCAGGCTACTATACCCAGCCAAACTCTCAATTACCATAGATGGAGAAACCAAAGTATTCCACGACAAAACCAAATTCACACATTATCTCTCGACGAATCCAGCCCTTCAAAGGATAATAACAGAAAAAAACCAATACAAGAACGGGAACAATGCCCTAGAAAAAACAAGAAGGTAATCCCTCAACAAACCTAAAAGTAGACAGCCACAAGAACAGAATGCCAACTTTAACAACAAAAATAACAGGAAGCAACAATTACTATTCCTTAATATCTCTTAACATCAATGGTCTCAACTCCCCAATAAAAAGACATAGACTAACAAACTGGCTACACAAACAAGACCCAACATTTTGCTGTTTACAGGAGACACATCTCAGAGAAAAAGATAGACACTACCTCAGAATAAAAGGCTGGAAAACAATTTTCCAAGCAAATGGTATGAAGAAACAAGCTGGAGTAGCCATCCTAATATCTGATAAGATTAACTTCCAACCCAAAGTCATCAAAAAAGACAAGGAGGGGCACTTCGTTCTCATCAAAGGTAAAATCCTCCAAGAGGAACTCTCAATTCTGAATATCTATGCTCCAAATACAAGGGCAGCCACATTCATTAAAGAAACTTTAGTAAAGCTCAAAGCACACATTGCACCTCACACAATAATAGTGGGAGACTTCAAAACACCATTTTCACCAATGGACAGATCATGGAAACAGAAACTAAACAGGGACACACTGAAACTAACAGAAGTGATGAAACAAATGGATCTGACAGATGTCTACAGAACATTTTATACTAAAACAAAAGGATATACCTTCTTCTCAGCACCTCATGGTACCTTCTCCAAAATTGACCACATAATAGGTCACAAAACAGGCCTCAACAGATTCAAAAATATTGAAATTGTCCCATGTATCCTATCAGATCACCATGCACTAAGGCTGATCTTCAAAAACAAAAAAAATAACAGAAAGCCAACACTCACGTGGAAACTGAACAACACTCTTCTCAATGATACCTTGGTCAAGGAAGGAATAAAGAAAGAAATTAAAGACTTTTTAGAGTTTAATGAAAATGAAGCCACAACGTAACCAAAACTTTGGGACACAATGAAACCATTTCTAAGAGGGAAACTCATAGCTCTGAGTGCCTCCAAGAAGAAACGGGAGAGAGCACATACTAGCAGCTTGACAACACATCTAAAAGCTCTAGAAAAAAAGGAAGCAAATTCACCCAAGAGTAGACGGCAGGATATAATCAAACTCAGGGGTGAAATCAACCAAGTGGAAACAAGAAGAACTATTCAAAGAATTAACCAAACGAGGAGTTGGTTCTTTGAGAAAATCAACAAGATAGATAAACCCTTAGCTAGACTCACTAGAGGGCACAGAGACAAAATCCTAATTAACAAAATCAGAACTGAAAAGGGGGACATAACAACAGATCCTGAGGAAATCCAAAACACCATCAGATCCTTCTACAAAAGGCTAAACTCAACAAAACTGGAAAACCTGGAAGAAATGGACAAATTTCTGGACAGATACCAGGTACCAAAGTTGAATCAGGATCAAGTTGACCATCTAAACAGTCCCATATCCCCTAAAGAAATAGAAGCAGTCATTAATAGTCTCCCAGCCAAAAAAAGCCCAGGACCTGATGGGTTTAGTGCAGAGTTCTATCAGACCTTCAAAGAAGATCTAATTCCAATTCTGCACAAACTATTCCACAAAATAGAAGCTAAAGGTACTCTACCCAACTCATTCTATGAAGCCACAATTACTCTGATACCTAAACCACAGAAAGATCCAACAAAGATAGAGAACTTCATACCAATTTCTCTTATGAATATCGATGCAAAAATCCTCAATAAAATTCTCGCTAACCGAATCCAAGAACACATTAAAGCAATCATCCATCCTGACCAAGTAGGTTTTATTCCAGGGATGCAGGGATGGTTTAATATACGAAAATCCATCAATGTAATCCACTATATAAACAAACTCAAAGACAAAAACCACATGATCATCTCGTTAGATGCAGAAAAAGCATTTGACAAGATCCAACACCCATTCATGATAAAAGTTCTGGAAAGATCAGGAATTCAAGGCCCATACCTAAACATGATAAAAGCAATCTACAGCAAACCAGTAGCCAACATCAAAGTAAATGGAGAGAAGCTGGAAGCAATCCCACTAAAATCAGGGACTAGACAAGGCTGCCCACTTTCTCCCTACCTTTTCAACATAGTACTTGAAGTATTAGCCAGAGCAATTCGACAACAAAAGGAGATCAAGGGGATACAAATTGGAAAGGAGGAAGTCAACATATCACTTTTTGCAGATGATATGATAGTATATATAAGTGACCCTAAAAATTCCACCAGAGGACTCCTAAACCTGATAAAAAGCTTCAGTGAAGTAGCTGGATATAAAATTAACTCAAACAAGTCAATGGCCTTTCTCTACACAAAGAATAAACAGGCTGAGAAAGAAATTAGGGAAACAACACCCTTCTCAATAGTCACAAATAATATAAAATATCTCGGCGTGACTCTAACTAAGGAAGTGAAAGATCTGTATGATAAAAACTTCAAGTCTCTGAAGAAAGAAATGAAAGAAGATCTCAGAAGATGGAAAGATGTCCCATGCTCATGGATTGGCAGGATCAACATTGTAAAAATGGCTATCTTGCCAAAAGAAATCTACAGATTCAATGCAATCCCCATCAAAATTCCAACTCAATTCTTCAACGAATTAGAAGGAGCAATTTGCAAATTCATCTGGAATAACAAAAAACCTAGGATAGCAAAAACTCTTCTCAAGGATAAAAGAACCTCTGGTGGTATCACCATGCCTGACCTAAAGCTTTACTAAAGAGCAATTGTGGTAAAAACTGCATGGTACTGGTATAGAGACAGACAAGTAGACCAATGGAATAGAATTGAAGACCCAGAAATGAACCCACACACCTATGGTCACTTGATCTTCGACAAGGGAGCTAAAACCATCCAGTGGAAGAAAGACAGCATTTTCAACAATTGGTGCTGGCACAACTGGTTGTTATCATGTAGAAGAATGCGAATCGATCCATACTTATCTCCTTGTACTAAGGTCAAATCTAAGTGGATCAAGGAACTTCACTTAAAGCCAGAGACACTGAAACTTATAGAGGAGAAAGTGGGGAAAAGCCTTGAAGATATGGGCACAGGGGAAAAATTCCTGAACAGAACAGCAATGGCTTGTGCTGAAGATCGAGAATTGACAAATGGGACCTAATGAAACTCCAAAGTTTCTGCAAGGCAAAAGACACCGTCAATAAGACAAAAAGACCACCAACAGATTGGGAAAGGATCTTTACCTATCCTAAATCAGATAGGGGACTAATATCCAACATATATAAAGAACTCAAGAAGGTGGACTTCAGAAAATCAAATAACCCCATTAAAAAATGGGGCTCAGAACTGAACAAAGAATTCTCACCTGAGGAATACTGAATGGCAGAGAAACACATGAAAAAATGTTCAACATCCTTAATCATCAGGGAAATGCAAATCAAAACAACCCTGAGATTCCACCTCACACCAGTCAGAATGGCTAAGATCAAAAATTCAGGTGACAGCAGATGCTGGCGTGGATATGGAGAAAGAGGAACACTCCTCCATTGTTGGTGGGATTGCAGGCTTGTACAACCACTCTGGAAATCAGTCTGGCGGTTCCTTAGAAAATTGGACATAGTACTACTGGAGGATCCAGCAATACCTCTCCTGGGCATATATCCAGAAGATGCCCCAACTGGTAAGAAGGACACATGCTCCACTATGTTCATAGCAGCCTTATTTATAATAGCCAGAAGCTGGAAAGAACCCAGATGCCCCTCAACAGAGGAATGGATACAGAAAATGTGGTACATCTACACAATGGAGTACTACTCAGCTATTAAAAAGAATGAATTTATGAAATTCCTAGCCAAATGGATGGACCTGGAGGGTATCATCCTGAGTGAGGTAACACATTCACAAAGGAACTCACACAATATGTACTCACTGATAAGTGGATATTAGCCCAAAACCTAGGATACCCAAGATATAAGATACAATTTCCTAAACACATGAAACTCAAGAAAAATGAAGACTGACGTGTGGACACTATGCCCCTCCTTAGAAGTGGGAACAAAACACCCTTGGAAAGGAGTTACAGAGACAAAGTTTGGAGCTGAGATGAAAGGATGGACCATGTAGAGACTGCCATATCCAGGGATCCACCCCATAATCAGCATCCAAACGCTGACACCATTGCATACACTAGCAAGATTTTATGAAAGGACCCAGATGTAGCTGTCTCTTGTGAGACTATGCCGGGGCCTAGCAAACACAGAGGTGGATGCTCACAGTCAGCTAATGGATGGATCACAGGGCTCCCAATGGAGGAGCTAAAGAAAGTACCCAAGGAGCTAAAGGGATCTGCAACCCTATAGGTGGAACAACATTATGAACTAACCAGTACCCCGGAGCTCTTGACTCTAGCTGCATATGTATCAAAAGATGGCCTAGTCGGCCATCACTGGAAAGAGAGGCCCATTGGACATGCAAACTTTATATGCCCCAGTACAGGGGAACGCCAGGGCCAAAAACGGGGAGTGGGTGGGTAGGGGAGTGGGGGTGGGTGGGTATGGGGACTTTTGGTATAGCATTGGAAATGTAAATGAGCTAAATACCTAATAAAAAATTTTAAAAAAAATGGGGCTCAGAACTGAACAAAGATTTCTCACCCGAGGAATAGCGAATGGCAGAGAAGCACCTGAAAAAATGTTCAACATCTTTAATCATCAGGGAAATGCAAATCAAAACAACCCTGAGATTCCACCTCACACCAGTCAGAATGGCTAAGATGAAAAATTCAGGTGACAGCAGATGCTGGCAAGGATGTGGAGAAAGGGGAACACTCCTCCATTGTTGGTGAGATTGCAAGCTTGTACAATCACTCTGGAAATCAGTCTGGCGGTTCCTCAGAAAATTGGACATAGTACTACCGGAAGATCCAGCAATACCTCTTCTGGGCATATATCCAGAAGATGCCCCAACCGATAAGAAGGAATTTCACATAAAACCAGAGACACTGAAACTTATAGAGGAGAGAAAGTGGGGAAAAGCCTTGAAGATATGGACACAGGGGAAAAATTCCTAAATAAAACAGCAATGTCTTCTACTGTAAGATCGAGAATTGACAAATGGGACCTCATGAAACTGCAAAGCTTCTGCAAGGCAAAAGACACCGTCAATAAGACAAAAAGGCCACCAACAGATTGGGAAAGGATCTTTACCTATCTTAAATCAGATAGGGGAGTAATATCCAATATATATAAAGAACTCAAGAGGGTGGACTCCAGAAAATTAAATAACCCCATTAAAAAATGGGGCTCAGAACTAAACAAAGAATTCTCACCTGAGGAATACCGAATGGCTGAGAAGCACCTGAAAAAATGTTCAGCATCCTTAATCATCAGAGAAATGCAAATCAAAACAACCCTGAGATTCCATTTCACACCAGTCATAATGGCTAAGATCAAAAATTCAGGTGACAGCAGATGCTGGAGAGGATGTGGAGAAAAAGGAACACTCCTCCATTGTTGATGGGATTGCAAGCTTGTACAATCACTCTGGAAATCAGTCTGGCGGTTCCTCAGAAAATTGGACATAGTACTACCGGAGGATCCCGCAATACCTCTCCTGGGAATATATCCAGAAGAAGTCACAACTGGTAAGAAGGACACATGCTCCACTATGTTTATAACAGCCTTGTTTATAATAGCCAGAAGCTGGAAAGAACCCAGATGCCCCTCAACAGAGGAATGGAAACAAAAAATGTGGTACATTTACACAATGGAGTACTAGTCAGCTATTAAAAAGAATGAATTTATGAAATTCCTAGGCAAATGGTTGGACCTGGAGGGCATCATCCTGAGTAAGGTAACACAATCATAAAAGAACTCAAATGATATGTACTCACTGATAAGTGGATATTAGCACAGAAACTTAGTATAGCGAGATATAAGGTACAATTTGCAAAACACATGAAATTGAAGAAGAACGAAGACCAAAGTGTGGACACTGCCCCTTCTTAGAATTGGAAACAATCACCCATGGAAGGAGTTACAGAGACAAAGTTTGGAGCTGAGACAAAAGGATGGACCATCTAGAGACTGCCATATCCAGGGATCCATCCCATAATTAGTCTCAAAACGATGACACCATTGCATATACTAGCAAGCGTTTGCTGCTAGGACCCTGATATAGCTGTCTCTTGTGAGACTAGGCCGGGGCCTAGCAAACACATAAGTGATGCTCACAGTCAGCTATTGGATGGATCACAGGGCCCCCAATGGAAGAGCTAGAGAAAATATCTGAGGAGCTAAAGAGATCTGCAAATCTGTAGGTGCAACATTATGAAACAGTACCCCGGAGCTCTTGACTCTAGTTGCATATGTATCAAAAGATGACCTAGTCCGCCATCACTGCAAAGAGAGTCCCATTGGACACACAAACTTTATATGCCCCAGTACAGGGGAATGCCAGGGCCAAAAATAATGGGAATGGGCGGGTAGGGAAGTGTGGGGGGGGAGGGTGTGTTGGACTTTTGGGATAGCATTAGAAATGTAATTGAGGAAAATACGTAATAAAAAAATATTTAAAAAAAAGGACCTCCACATAAAACCAGATACACTGAAACTTACAATAGAAGAAAGTGGGGAAGAGCCTCAAACATGTGGGCATGTGGGAAATTTTCCTGAACAGAACACCTATGGCTTATGCTATTAGATCAAGAATCAACAAATAGGACCTCAGAAAACTGCATAGCTTCTGTGTGCAAAGGACACTGTCAATTCGATAAAATGGCAACCAACAGATTGGAAAAGTTCTTTACCAATCCTACATTCAATAGAGGGTTAATAACCAATATATACAAAGAACTCAAGAAGTTAGAGTCCAGAGAAGAAAATAACCCTATTAAAAATGGGGTATAGAGCTAAACAAAAATTTTCAACTGAGGAATATAGAATAGCTGAAAAGCACCTAAAAGTCTTATAGAGTACAAAAGGAGGAAATTTTAAAAAATACATATATTTCTAAAGAACTTTCCACACCAACTTGCATAAATCAGCAACCATAAAAACCTACAGTTAGTGTTTATAAACAACAGAAATCTTCATTGTTTTGGTTTCAATTTTCCTCTTTTGGAGGATCAGAAAGGCCAGATTACTTTCTACCAGCCATGTAAGTCACATTTCATCTAACTTCTGAGGAGATGCAATTCTACCTGATGCTCAGAAGAAACACAAGTAAATTTGGTTATGGACAGTATTAAGGAGGCTGGTTTTCTGACCGGATATCATAAAAAGAGAATTCTAATATCCTGTGATGGGCATTATCGGAAATAAACTTTTTTGTACAAAAAAACTAGAACTTCATAAATTTGTTATCTCATCTTTTCACTATTCTCTCTTTCAAACTTTATATAGTTCTCAAAAGGTGGATTCTGTCATTACTGTGTGATCTGAGCTCCACGGTGACCTATTGTGTACTGGGTACCACCACCCTGGTGTCCTAGGATGCTACAGGCTTCCCTGGGCTGCTGCTTTATCACCTCCTCTATTAAAACATAATTTATCACTTTGCTTTCTCACTATGCAACCTCCTCTTCTATGTTCAACTTTACCTCTGAATCACTTACATAATTATAGGGGTAAAAGTCTTGTAAAATTAGTTTAAAGATAACAGTATTTTTTAATATTTTTATTAGGTGTTTTCCTCATTTACATTTCCAATGCTATCCCAAAAGTCCCTCATACCCTCCCCCACACACTCCCCTACCCACCCACTCCCACTTTTTGGCCCTGGCATTCCCCTGTACTGGGGCATATAAAGTTTGCAAGTCCAATGGGCCTCTCTTTCCAGTGATGGCCGACTAGTCCATTTTTTGATACATATGCAGCTAGAGTCAAGAGCTCCAGGGTACTGGTTAGTTCATAATGTTGTTGCACCTACAGGGTTGCAGATCCCTTTAGCTCCTTGGGTATTTTCTCTAGCTCCTCCATTGGGGGCCCTGTGATCCATCCAATAGCTGACTGTGAGCATCCACTTCTGTGTTTGGTAGGCCCTGTCAAGATAACAGTATTTTAAACATTGAGCTAAATTGAATCAATAAAATAAATAAGAGAATAATGGGAACAGATTCAATGAATCAAAGGTCTGTTGTGAGGTTCAAGTTTGTCACCCACAATATGATGCTTAAAGAAAATACTAAAGTCATACAACACATAATGTGAAATTGTGATCACATTAACATGTAGGATGAGTAAAGAAACCATCAGTGGAAAGAGAGGCCCATTGGTCTTGCAAACTTTATATGCCTCAGTACAGGGGAACACCAGGGCCAAGAAGTGGGAGTGGGTGGGTAGGGGAGTGGGGGTGTATGAGGGAATTTTGGAATAGCATTGGAAATGTAACCAAAGAAAACACCTAATATAATAATAATAATAATAATGATAATAATAAAGAAAGTCATCGGAAAGTTGGTAGAAAGATTGGTTCACAGTCGTATTACAGGAAATAGTGCAGACATTGTTCGAAGCCAAGCTCTCCAGCTCACAGTTTCCATCCTCCTTACTCCCTTATTAGTTGTGATGGTAAAATCAAATAATTTTGTTGAAAAATATCTTGGAATATAGAAAGTATTTTAAAGTAATAAAAGTGGATATTATACTCAGTTTTCTTCTTTTTCTAGTGTTCATTCCACATGAGATTAACTGTTTCTGTTACATTATTCTCTAATCTTATGTAGGAAGAATGTATATTTGCTAAACAACATTTTATGCTCTTCCACTTGTATATGTTTTTTTTTTCCTTTAACCTCTTGTCTTTTGTTGGTGAAGCTTGCCTTTGTAGTTCCTTCTCAAATTCTTAAATTGTTAACTTCCTGAATTCTCTCAGTTTGGTTTCTTTATTGATTCAATTTACAATTTCATGTCTTGAACGGTTTTATTTATTTCCATACACTTTGTGTATTTCTTGATTTTGTTAAGGGATTAATCATTTCCTCTTTAAAGATCTCTATCATATTTATAAGGTTATTATGGGAGATTTTTATTTCTTTTTTAATTCTTTTCAGATTTGTTGTATTTATATACATTCCAAATATTGCCACCCTTCCAAGTCTCCCTCAAGAGTTCTTCAACCCTTCCACCCTTCCCTTGGCCCCTGAGAGGGTACTTCCCACGACCCTTTCACCCTTCCCCCTCCCTGGGGCATCAAGTCTCTACTGGAGAATTAGGTGAATCTTTTACTACTGAAAGCAGACAAATTCCTCTGTTACATATGTGCCAGGGGCCAGGTACCAGCCCATGTATGCTCTTTGGTTGGTAGCTTAGTTTCTGAGAGCTCAAGAGGTCTGGAATAATTAATACCATTGTTATTCCTGTGGGGTTGCCATCCCCCTTCAACTTCTTCAATCCTTCCCATAACTCTGCCAATGGGGTCTATAACCTCAGTCCAATGGCTGTAACTGTCTGCATCTGTTTTATGCAGCTGCTGGTTGAACCTTTCAGAGGGCAGTCATGCTAGGCTCCTATCTGCAAACACAACATGTCATCAGTAATTGTATCAGGATTTCAGTCCCACCCTTGGGATGGATCCCGAGTTGAGCTAGTCACTAATGGCCTCTACATCACCCCTGGACATATAACCAAAAGATACTCCACCATACCCTAAGGTCAAGGTCTTTTTTTTTTTTCTTCACTTATGTTGAAATACTCAGGGCCTGCTGTGGTAGGATAGCTGGGATCCAGTGATGGCTCTGTGTTGCCTGTTTTTCTTGCCTGTTCTGCTGGTGTGTTCATATGAAAGGCCTGCTGATGTTGAAGGCTGGATAATTGGGATGAGTTGGGGACTAGAGATTGGAAGATAAGGAATTTCACATTGTTTTGGGACGGGGTAAGAGAGGAAAGGGAAACTAACTACAAGTTTCCTGCTACAGAGCTGGGGTTGAGACTTCAGAGATTATATCTCAGGAGCAGCAGTTGAGGTGGGGGTCTGCCCTCAGCCTACTTGTTTCCCTGGGAGGAAGAGCCCTTAGGTTAGCATGAAGTGCCTGGTGGACTTTCAGCTAGGAATGAAGGGGATGTATCTTTTTTGTTTGTTTATTTGTTTCAATTGATTATTTTATTTATTTAGATTTCAAATGGTTTTCACTTTTCCAGTATCCATTCTACAAACACCCTATCCCATCTCCCCTCTCACTGCCTCTATGAGGTTGCTCACCCACCTACCCACTCACTCCTGCCTCACCACCCTAGCATTCCCCTACACTGGGGCATCTAGCCATCACAGGACCAAGGGCTTCCCTTCCCATTGATACCAGATAAGGCAATCCTCTGCTACAAATGCAGCTGGAGTCATGGGTCCCTCCATGTATACTTTTTGGTTTGTGCTTTAGTCCCTGAGAACTTTGGGGGTATGTGGTTGGTTGATATCGCTGTTCTTCTTATGGAGTTGCAAACCTGTTCAGTTCCTTCAGTCCTTTCCCTAACTCCTCCATTGGGGTCCCAGTGCTTAGTCTAATGATTGGCTGCAAACATCTTCCTAAGTATTGATCAGATTCTGGCATATCTTTTCAGGATACAGCTATATCAGGCTGCTGTCTGCATGTACTTCTTGGCATCAGCAATAGTGTCTGGGTTTGATGGCTGTATATGGTATGGATCCCCAGATGGGGCAGTCTCTGGATGGCTTTTCCTTCAGTCTCTGTTCCAATCTTTACCACTGTATTTCCTATAAAAGGAGCAATTTTGGGTTAAAATTTTGGAGATGAGTGGGTGGCCCCACCCCTCAACTGGGGGGCTGTGCCTAACCTCTGGATATGGTCTCTACAGCTTCACTCTCTCCCACACCCACTTCAGTAAAAACTGTGTGGCAGGCCCAAAAGCTTAGAAACTTAGTCTCCTGGAACCTTGGCATCACATAGAATGAATGCTCTAAACTTGTCCTGGCATTAGAGGGTGAATGGACCTGTCTGCTTTCCTTCAATATTGTTTTATTATAAGTGCCTCTGAGTAATTATTTTTGACATATAACTAAGTTAGATTACCCTCCACCAGTGTTCCATTATCCTAGGAAATCGTTGAGCCAAACTTGGACTTTGATTTTTGTAAGAATGCTACTCATTCAGATGAAAAGCCTCCAGTGTTGATAGAGAGACAGTGAAAGAAATCAGGCACTACAGTTTACTAGAATAGGGCTAGAAATTTCAGGGCTAGTCTACAAGAAAATACTTATAATAATAGCCGAGTCACTCCAATACACAGGAATTTACAATGGCCTAGGAAGGAGAAAGGTGTGGTCTAAGAAGGAACTTGAGTAAATACTTAGAACAATAGCTGAGTCACTCCCATACACAAGAATTTACAATGGCCTAAGGGAAAGATGGATTATACAATGGACAAGAATTGGAACTATGGCAATAAGTTATAATAATATATTAATAACCCTGGCTTCTTAGGATAAGCTGACCTTATGTGGGGCTGCTTTTGTTCCTAGTTGTTAACATTGATTTTTATCCCAGTTGATTCCTGTGAGCTTTTATGTATGCATTCCTCTGTATTGTTGTAAAAGTCATTTTGCATTGGGTAACCTCAATGTACCTTGGATGACCTTTATGTATCACTTAATTTCCTTGTCTCCTTCTATAATATAAGTCTGATGCTTGCTTTGAGAAATTACATTCATATCGATACTCCCTTGTGTTCACAGCTTTTTGTCATCCCGCTGACTCCCTGCCTACCTGAATACTGGGACCCTGATTGAGGGGCCAACTGAGGCCAGTCCGTGGCATCTCTATCCTTTGTGGGGTATTTTAGCCAGTCATCCCATTGAGTCCTGGGACCCTCTTGCTCTCCTGGCATCTGGGACTTTCTGGTGGCTACCCACAGCTCCCCATCAAAGGAGGATGTAACTTAAGGGGGATAATATGTGATATCCACAAGAGATGTGGGTAGGAAGGAGAGAAGGCAGCAGCCAGTATTCTGTTGTGGCAATAGGGACAAATAAATCAACAGGATTTCATATGAGGGAATAGACAGCCAAAATTATCTTTCCATCATTATCACAAAAAGACTTCTAAGAAACCTCTCATTGATGTTAGATGAACATGAAAATCAACCTTGATATTTATAAGTCACTGGAAAATCTAAGGGATTTTTTTTATGACTAAAGCGTAATATTTTCTCTTCTGTTTAATAAAAACATGTGGTTCCTGAGCACAGTGTAGTTCACATATTCCTACAGCACTCATTTCTCAAGGGATTCATGATGCCAAAGGGGAAGTAAATCAGAGTGTTGTAGAATATTAACAGTGAAAGAAAGTTTTGGAATAAATTAATTTGGCGATTTCTAGACTGTAAAAGAGAACAAATATGAATTTCTATACTTATCAATCTCCCCGTTTTTACTGCCCTGGAGATTTTTCTGAGATGTTTTCAATGCTTGGAAAGCACTCGAGCATTAGGATATGGCTATAGTCTAAGAATAGAAAACAAACTATACAACGACTTTCTACATTAATAAAACTATGATTAGTACATTGGTTTCTTTCTTAAATATTATTTTTAGTTACTTAAAGTCACTTACTTATATCCACTCTTATTTATCTTCTATGGAAGTTAAGATGTAAAAATAGATAAGTGATATATTCTTAAATAGCAAATTTTAAATTTCACAGTGATTTTACAAAGTAAATTGTTGTAGCAAATATTTAACCTCAAATGGGGGTTTCTACCCTGCCTTTGATGATTCAGTTCCCAGATAAAAGACACAAGACCTGTACATTTATAATAACCTTTAAATCAGCACAGGGGCTGGGCAGATATCTGCCCTCTAGGCTATTAATGTCTAGTTCCCATCAATGACCCCAAGTTATAACGTGCTATGGTCCTTCTGGACTGCTATTACCTCTACTTGGCCAGCCCTCGTGGCCATGTTTTCATACTCACCTACCCAATGGTATCTTCTCTATCAACCTTCTCTCCCTTTCCTTCCCTCTCAAGATCCTGCATCAGATCTCAAGACTGGGAACCAAAACCTCACCTCTCTTCTGCCCAGATAAAGGGTGTCAGGATCTTTATTCAACCAGTAGTTTTAAATTAAGCAGCAAGATCATAACTTTTTTATGTGTAGATTCTCTTGCCTTAGAACTTGGGATCCCATATTTACCATTATAATACACAGCAAAAGACCACACTTGAGCAGTAAACACTTCAAAAAATAATTCTAGGATATTCATGGTATTTTGCTAATTATTAATTTGTAACTACTAAAACTTTTTGTATTATTATTATTTTTATCATTATTATTTAGATTCCTAATTGTTTCTAACAGTGGAGAAAAGGAAAGAGTAGATGAGTGTGTAGTGATGAGTGAAGGACCTGGGCAGGGAGGACAAATGATGATCAAAATATATTTTAGGAAACAAAATCTATTTCAATAAAAAAAAAAATACAAAGAAGGCATCTACATCTGCTCAGGGGTTACTGCCCTAGATTCTCCATTATACACACATTTGGGAAATCAAAGCTGGTGACCCAGAATTATACACTAAAGTCAGCTACCAGTAGTACTCCATGAGATTGCAGAAAATAAACTTTGAATCAGAGGTGATGAATATTAAACTAGCTGAAAATAGGATAGGGTAAAATTTACCCTGAAAGCTGCATAAAGTGTGAGCATTGAATATGATGTGGTCAAGAGATGCAAGAACCAGAGGTAGCATTCTCAGCTGGGGCCCATGAGGAATGTGCAGGAGTGTAAGCAGATCAGATACCTTGACTATAAAGCATTGCAATTGTAATGTGGTAATCTAAAAGATATCAAAGAGGGATATATCAGGGAAGTTATCTGCCAGTGTATACACAGGACACATGCTTAAACTCATTTGCAAAAGGAAGGCTTTACTGAATGTGATTGCAATTTCTCATACAATAAGAACAGGAATTCATGACACTAAAATGCTTCTGTACACCAAACAAAGAATGCCATTAACTGAGTAACAAGATAGGTTACAATATGTGCTGTCAGTATTGTTAGTATTGTGGAATTAAAAAAAGATATTTTTTTCTTGAAATAACTATTTATAAGACAATTTTTTTTAAAAAATGGCCACCAGAGGAAATTGAGCAATGATGAGATTTAAAGTAACCAAAGCATGTTTAATAAGTGAGTGAATTTATATTGAAACACTTTTTCATAAAATATATAGGGGAACATGAAGGAAATCATATTAATGGTAAAAAGATATTTCTTGGGAAGCCATCCAAAGTTCTGATTATTTTCTTCGAAAAAAAATTTAGATTTTCTCCTAATGCATAGTAAATTTGGGATGAAGTTATCTAATGATTACATGTGCAATTCATCATGTCTACCTATTCAAGTTCATTGTTTAAGGCTATTGGTAAAAAATAAATAAACTTTAAAAATCAAAGTACAGATGAGCCAGCAACATAGCACAGCAGGTACAAGTGCATGCCTTCCAGGTCTCCATATCTTGACCCATAGCTCCAGCAGAATCACCCTGCTCTATCAGGTCAGGCCCTGAGGCAGACCACCAACATTTCCTCAGAGCCTGTGGAACTTTCCCCAACAGTGGCCCCTTCACTCATCTCCATGTCCCATACCACAACTCTGGCAGAAGCTCTTTGCTCTACCAGAGACAATGACTTATCCAGAATCCAAGGTTATGCCAGTTCCTAAAACCCCAGTACCCTAAACATCAGCGGTCACACAAGCCGCCAAATCGCCAGCAGAGACATTCTACTGAACAAGGGTCTCCCCGATCACAAGAACCACAGGCCATGCATAACAGAACACCAAAAAAGAAACAGGTGGGTATTGTGGAATGAGGAAACTTCTTTCCTGGAAAAATTAATTATGAAAGGAACTTGAAGAAAACAGTCATGAGAAGAAATTATTCAATGATGGATTTTCCAAGTAGCCAAAAGCATGTTTAATGAGTAATTAGATTGTCAATGAAATTTATTGAAAATAAATTTTCATACTTTAAAACGGCTACATGAAAGAATTTATAGTAATAGTAAAGCAAAATATTTGCCAGAACACTATTAAGATATTTGAGAATTTATTAGAAAAAAACATTTAGACATTCTGCTAATGCTTAGGATATTTAGGATGTTGTTATCAGATGATTTTATGTGAGTTTTAAGATATTTGCCTATTCAAGTTTATTGTTGTACTGGCTAGTTTTGTGTCAACTTGACACAGGCTGGAGTTATCTCAGAGAAAAGAGATTCAATTGGGGAAATGCCTCCATGAGATCCAGCTGCAATGCATTTTCTCAATTAGTGATCAAGCAGGGAGGTTCCTTTGTGGGTGGTGCCATCTCTGAGCTGATAGTCTTGGTTCTATAAGAGAACAGGCTGAGCAAGCCAGAGGAGACAAGCCAGTAAAGAACATCACTCCATGGCCTTGCATCAGCTCCTGCTTCCTGACCTGCTTGAGTTCCAGTCCTGACTTCCTTGGTGATGAACAGCAGTATAGAAGTTTAAGCTGAATAAACCCTTTCCTTCCCAACTTGCTTCTTGGTCATGATGTTTGTGCAGGAATAGAAACCCTAATTAAGACAGTTGTCTATGGTTTTTACTACAAGGAAATAAACTGCAAGAATTAAAGGGCATATGAGATAACAACATAGAATAGCAGATAAAAGTGAGTTCCAGGGAAGCCTCATGGATTTAGTTTGATCAGCACAGCTCATGGGAAAATGTAGAGAGGTTATGCCACAGCACAGGGTTGTTCAAACATCCTACATACACTCCAGGGCTCAGAAGACAAAGCACACATGGAAACATAAAAATAAAGAAACAAAATAGAAATAAAAATATAGTACAGAGCATATGAAAAAGAAACACATGCAATTGATGCTTAATCCAAATCTCTTTAATATAGATTCTTACAATTTTGAGTCAGCATGGATTGCAATAAATGGGTCCTCAGCAGAGTTACTAATGGAAAAGTGAGCTTTGCCATCACTGCCAACATTCACTCTAAGTCCAGTGCAATTGCCATCGACCTTATCTCCAGAGATGACATCACAGTATGTGCCAGCAGGAAGACCAGTCTGTAAAGTGGCTGACAAAGCCCTGAAAAAAAAAAGGTAGTATTTATTATATATTCAACCCAGTCAAATGCAGAAGATCATATATATGTATGTATATATACATACATATATGTTTGTGTATCTGTGTATATATATATATCTGTACATATACATGTGTGTGTATATGCACATATGTATATATATATGTGTATATCTATATGTATATATAGATATGTGATTATATATATATATATATATATATATATCTCCACCACAAAATAATAAATGCCCAACCCTGTGCTATAAAACCTTATCTCCAGAGATGACATCACAGTATGTGCCAGCAGGAGGTAGTATTTATTATATATTCAACCCAGTCAAATGCAAAAGATCATATATATGTATGTATATATACTTACATATATGTTTGTGTATCTGTGTATAATATCTGTACATATACATGTGTGTATATGCACATATGTGTATGTATATGTGTATGTGTGTGTGTGTATGTGTATGTGAATGTGTATGTGCATGTGCATGTGCATATATATGTATATGTATATATGTATATATATATATATATATATATATATATATATATATATATATATATATATCTCCACCACAAAATAATAAATGCCCAACCTACTGCTATAAAACAGTAAGAATTCAGAGCTCAGTAAAGAGAATCCAAATACAAAACATGTGCCCGTGGGAGCAGGTGAACTCTCTATACCAAAGGCATTGTTTTAAATGTGTGTTGGTTTCATGGCCTGTAGAGCCCAGACAGAAACACAGAGAACCCAGGGAAGCTCAACACTAAAGCCCTCCCGCGAGGACCATCATTGTTTCCAGGCTGTCCTCTGCTGGACATACACTCTGGTGATTCTTTTTAATTTTAATACCATTAATTTTTCAAAACTTCTTCAATTGCATGATGCCACAAATAACTTTTTTCCTAGAATTAAACATAATCTTGCATTTCTATGGACACTTTTTAGGTTTGTAATAGAAAAGTGTCTGCATGAAATAATTCTAGTTCTCCTAAACAACCAACCATGTGACCTTTCAAAAAAAGTTACATACTTCAATCATTTTGTTGTAGTAAATCAAGTAGGCATTATAGAAAAGTCTTCTCAACCTGATAGAAAGTTGATTTTAAATTGAGAGAGGTAACTGGCTCCCAAAGAGATTCTCTAAGCTAGAATTCTGTTCTGTTCTGTTCTGTTCTGTTCTGTTCTGTTCTGTTCTGTTCTGTTCTGTTCTGTTCTGTTCTGTTCTGCTCTGCTCTGCTCTGCTCTGCTCTGTTCTGTTCTGTTCTGTTCTGTTCTGTTCTGTTCTGTTCTGTTCTGTTCTGTTTTGTTTTGTTTTGTTTTGTTTTGTTTTGTTTTGTGAGACAAGGTCTCTCTTCATAGCCATGGCTATACTGAAACTCACTATGCAGATCAAGGTGAGCACAAGTGCCCAGAAATATGGGTGCTTCAGCCTTTTCCATACTCAGATGAAAGGCTGTGAGCACCACTCCTCATATCTGACCTAGATCTGAAGGAACCATGAAGGAGGACTCAGAAGTACTACAGGTGAATAGACACTATTAATGGTTTTAAAGGCAGAGTAAGTAACCTCTTGTAGAAACTCATAAATCAGAGGCAATTCACATATGCCTTTAAAACATTTAAAACACATAGAGAATTGAAAACTGTAAAATTGATAAATATATAAGTAATAATCAAAGATACTGGGGAAAGTATTCCAGTACTAATATGGCCCATTGTTTTATGATGTTAAGATGTATGTTTACTATTTATATGGTTTGTGAAATATTTCAAATGAGTACATAAATATGAATGTATGCTATGCCATTGAAGGCTGTAGTTAAAGAACACAATAACAAAATTTTATTAACACAAGGGAAAAATAGGAAAGCATATATCATATTTCTTATGTATACTGAACATTCAATCGTGGCTTAAATTCCTTGTCTAAAAGATTTTTCACATATGAAAAATATAAATGAAGAAGAAAAGAAAAGAATCATCTTAGAGTATAATATTATACAGCCATTCCCCAATCAATATCCACTTACCAGTCATCATTGTTAAAGACAATGAATCCTCTGTTTCCTCTGCTAAAAGCTACTTGGTTGCTGTTATTATCCCACCAGTTTGAAAAAGGCTGACCATTGACCACATTCCTGAAGGCAACCATGTTCCTAAAAGCACAATATCATGAGAAATGCTGGTACCCTTTAATTCAACAATTTAAAATAAAAGGTTAAACAACTTCCTTATTAGACAAGATCTAAACGGGACATTCCTACCTGATTTGACGCCATCTGTGTTCACAGACCCAGTCATTGCCACAAGTAGTGTCTGCATTAATGGTCACTTCTTTTGTTACTCCATTGTTATTGGGTGGTCCAATCCAGTCATTCTGATCCTTAATTATTGAAAGAATCAAGTCATTTGAATGCCTGTAGCTCCCTGACTCTTGCCACTAGAGAAAACCAAACCCAAGTCCAGTGGGCTAATCCTGTCTCTACAGTGTTATCTAAATCCTTCAGTGTTTTCACAGACCTTCACTGAGTTCTTAATTTATGTGCAAATTGAAGTTCTCTAGGAACATATTAAAACAGACTCTAGTTACTCCCTGAAATATTTCCATCACTATGCACTATATGAATGTGCCTCAGTATGCACATAAAAGAAAGACATAGCTCTTGGCTACTATAAAAATTAAAATATCTATAAAAATTTTCTAATATAACAATTTCTAAGTTATTTTTACTTAACTTCATACCAATAGTTTATTAAATGTCCTAAAATGTTCTGACATTATTAAGTTTACCAAAGTATAAGTGAACATCTTATGATGGCAAAATATTTGAATATACCTTTAAAGAAAGATCATTCTACTCATGAAAGCCCTTTTAAAAAAGAATAAATTTCAATACACAACAAAGGGATTATATTCAAAGAAAATTAAAAGTAACTGGCAAATTTATAGTAAAACTTTTATATATATTTGATGTTTCTCTATAAGGCTAGTATTTTCCACTGAGATATGATATTTCACATATAAGATATTTGGTAGTCTCATTGGTTAGTTAACTTTTGAAATTGTCTAAATGTATGAAACTAATAAACACATATTGGATATCAGTCAAGGCTCACAGTGATTTTTTTTTTATCAAATCACTGTTCTGTGATTCTCAAAGCTCCTACCTACTATAATTCCCTTAATCATCATCAGATAAGATGCTTCCTATTATACAGGAAAAATGAAAGTATTTTGATATGACAGCATTTATTGTACCAAGGGCAGAAAGAATTTGACATTCCTTTTGGTGTTAACAGGCATAATTCAATGTTAAATCTATGAGTCAAGGCTTTATCAGGCATAATTGTTTTCACTCTGCATTTTGTTAGTATTTCAACTATTTCATTTTCAATATCAGGTACTTCTTCATTGCCCTTACTTTAGAAAACTGCCATGAATGAACACTTAATAATAATTCCAAATGCTATAAATGCATATGAACTTAAAACAGAAACACTTTTTTCTCTAGATTAAAATATGCTTTGGACAACTCCAAGACTTACTTTTCCATTCTGGAAATTTCTATTCCAACGGTAACTTGACATTACTCTTGTGAATCCATAAGGATGAGCCAACATAAATCCGACAGCCATTTTATACATTCTGAAAGGTTCAAAATAGTGTTAAAGCAGAAGTATATAATACTTTACTGTCATTAAATGCACACCCAAGGACAGCAAAGAATGTTGTCCTACCTAGCATCCCAGAATGTCAGGATGGATGATCCTCCAGCACCATGTCCTCGCTGATTATCATGGTTGTCCACAAACACAAGGGCTCTGTCAGAAGGCACCAAACCCCAACCTTCTCCCCAGTTCCTGCATTTTTATAAAAGCACATTATTATTCCACAATGCTTAATATAACATTACATATTGCATCCTCAGTTGTCAAAATAAATGACAATTTCATGAGGAGTCTTTCATATATATATATAATTTTCTATGGTAATATAAATGGAAATTTTATCCACATTTAGGTCTTACTATATAAATTTTTTTTTCTGAAATTTTTCTCTTTAGATCTTTTTTCCTTTATTGTAATATTATGGACTTGAGAATTAAGATATCCGTATTATACAATATAGAATGAAAATGAATTTGTAACTGTGCCTTTAAATTACACACTTTTGAAATTTTCAGTTAATTCTCTAATGTAGCATAAGGAAATTCCATACTATGGCCACATTATAGGGATCATTTCTGAGTATAACTATTCTTGGGATACTAATCTATCTTTAGTAGGCGATGAACAAACATTCTTAGAATCTAATGGACTTATCACAACAAGACAAAAATCACTAAGTGATACTTTGGATTACCACTGTTATCAGATGATTGATATATGAAATTAAAAACATGATTAATTAAGGGTTGATAAACAATAAGCCTAACTAATAATCAATTATTTAAGTTAGGATATTTAAGATATATCTCACTGATGCCAAATGACAACAAATGTATTATAGAACACATGATGAAATGATATATATTTACTTTAAATAGGACATCTTCTCGCCATTCCACTTGCGGATAACTGTGCCAAGTTTTGCACCATACTTGAATTCTGTCACACGGCCATTTCCAAAGTACTCACTACCTTTAATTGCCTCACCACCCAGATCAATGACCTAGGAGAGACATTGGGGCAAGTGTTATTTTAAGTGTATTTTTAAATCATATTATTGAAAGATAATATTATTTAGAATTATTAAAAATAGTTATGTTATTCAAAATATTCCTAATGGCTTTCTGTACACATACATGCTGATTTTATTCATAAACCATATGTCACAATATTGGGGGAAAGCAAATTATTATTCAAATTACAAAAGTCATTTTTATCCTCTAGGATTATTGCCAGAAGGGAAAATTCCCTAGTTCACAATAAGGTAACATTTGCTATCTTGTCAACATTAGAAGCACTTACAAACTAATAAACCTTTCTAAAGAAATTTGAGACAGAAAGGTGTCATCCTCAGTGCACTTCAAGTGACAGCACTGCTGAAGAAAAGGGGTCATCCATTTGCTTAAACACCTACAAATGCTAATAACATGAAACAAAACTCAAAATCAGAAAAATTAACTTGAGACAATAAGCATTATGATTTCTCTGTGTTGGAAAATGAAATCTTTGGATATAAGAGATGGATTAATGAAGATATCACTGCCTTGAAACACTATGGCTGATGCCAAGAAAGGCTTGCTTACAAGAGCATGGCATAGCTATCCTCTGAGAGGCTCTGCCAGCTCCTAACAAATACCGATGCAAATATTCACAGCCAACCATTGGACTGAGCCCTGGGACACCAAAGGAAGAGTTAAGGGAAGGACTGAAGGAGCTGAAGTGGAATTTGCAACCCCATAGGAACAACAACAATATCAAATAACCAGACCCCCAAGCCCTCCCAGGTACTAAACCATCAAAAAAAAAAGTATATGGGATGGGTCCATGGCTCCAGGTACATATGTAGCAGAGGACTGCCTTATCTGGAATCAGTGGGAGGGGAGATCTTTGGTTTTGTGGAGGCTTTATGTCCCAGTGTAGGGGGATGGTAGAGGGTTGATGCTGGAGTGTGTGGGTGGGGGGAGTACCCCCCCTTAAAGGAAAAGGGGAGGGAGATGGGATGAGAGGGTTTGGGAGGGGACATAAGGAAGGGGGACAACATTTGAAATGTAAATAATTAAAATAACCAAGTTTTAAAAAATAATTAAATGTGGTATTTCTGATTAACAACATTTGTACTTTTAAGGACAGAATGATAAGTCTACATGAAACTGTGTTATTAACCTACATTATAATTACATGCTTAGAGAAATCCAATATATTTAAAGAAAATCCCATGGAGCTTTAAATCCTATGCAAAGAACTATAGAAAATAGAGGAATAGTAGGTACAAGGAGTCTTCCTGAGGGAAGAGCACAGCAATTGGTGGTCTAGTACCAACAAGTCAACCTTTAAATCATACATATGTGAAGAAATATCTGAGCTGAATTACTTACATACGAAGCACTATGAAATATATCAGTGTTATGTGTCTGAGTACATACACAAATGTATCTGTTTATATATATAATTATATATATGTATATAATTATATATATACATATGCATAAATTTGTACATACACATGCACACATATACATATAATAACATTAAGTAAAAACATAGAGAATGAACTTAAAGGAAAGTATGGAGGGTAGGTACATGGAAGTATGTGGAGGTATGAAAGGGAAGGAAGAAACACTGTAATTAAACAATAATATCAAAATTTTAAAAATTATATATTGGTCTACCTCTTGGAAAATGAAAGGTCTGCTTCCTTGGGAGAACCATTTTGTATTGAGATTATGCAGTTTGTCCAAAACTGCCTTTATGTCTCCAGGCCACATGTGCTTAGCAGCATCAAGTCTGAACCCTGCTACTCCAATGTCAATGAGATGGTTCATATAGTCAGCCACCTTGGTACGAACATAATCTTTCTCAAGTGCAAGATCCAGAAGGCCAGTCAGACGACAATTTCTGACCTGTTGGGAGAAAATGATTGATTTATAATATGTCATTTCTGCCTGAGAATTCATTTCCTCATTCAGCCATTTACACATTTATCAATAGCAAATTTTATATGGGTTTTAATTGGGACATAGAATGTATTCATGTTCTAATGTGGATGCAAACTATTTTTTGTTGTTGTAAATATAAAGAATATGTCAGAGATTAAAATAGATGAGTATCTTAGTTGGCCTATTTTCATTTCTGAGACTCCCTCTTCTTTCAGTCTCTGTCTCTGTCTCTGTCTCTCTCTCTCTCTCTGTCTCTCTCTCTCTCGTTCTCTCCACATTTCCTTCTCCATTTCTCTTTTATTCTTCCATCATTTCTCTTCATTTTACATAGGTGAAAAAATCAAAGCCAAGAAGTAACTCATGTTAAGTACACTGCTACAAAATGGAGACTGTAACTCAGTCTGAAAATTGTTTCTATATATGATTTGTATTTCTAATGATTTCCATTTTACCATATTTATATAATTGATTAAAACACGCTTTTTCAGACACATTTTCAAGAAAGCATTTCTGCCTTTATCATTAACCCTAGTGTATCCTTACAAAATAATGTAAAAATAATACAGGACATTTTTCCTTTCTATTATTTAGCATTCTGTATTAATAGCATTCTTTTTTCCTGTGTCCAATAGCATTTCATAAATTTCTGTGCATATGTAGAAACATATTCTTTATTTCCATCATTTCTCTCATTACCTGATAAGCATCATTGTAGTTATCAATTTCTCCATTACATTTATTATCGTTAAAGTCCCAAGCAGAGTATGGAACTGCTGGGAATTCCCTGTTATTTGGATTGAGGTAACTTCCACAGGTACTGCTTGTTCCTGCAGGATTGCCTGCGCCACACATGTGGTTAATGACAGCATCCACATAAATACGGACCTAACAAAGAAAAGTGCATATTTCAGTTGTACTAAAAAAAAAACTGTAGTTACATTGCAATCTCACAGCAAATCTCCAAAACATTTCACCTGATGCTTTGTAGTTTCACTTTAGAAAAGTGAGTCAAGTGAAAAAGGAAGCTGCTGTGAAATAAGATCAACTATAGTCATTATACATGGAAAAAAGATATAGAGCTCTTAAGAAGAAAGAAACAGACACTACCAGAACTACAAACAAAAGGTCTGTTTTGACAATGTAGGGCAAGGTATATATTTGAGCCTATTGTATTTGACATTTTACAGGGTTACAAGGAGATTGATCATAGCTTAATTTATACACTACATGGCTAAAGACCAGAGGAAAGGTACCGATCTCTTCATTATAGAACAAAGCAGATATTTACCACCTAAAATAATAATAGGGTAAGAAAACCTAAAAATTGTGGTTAGAAAACGACTTAATCCTCACATATCAATCAGTGCCCACAAAAATACTTTAGGATGTTTTAACACTTATTAATTTTAAAAGTCAATATTTTACTTTATGAGTACTATTCCTTCACCCTCAAACGGTATGTTATGCAAGGATTTCAACAACCAGACACCCCAGAGCTCCTAGGGACTAAACCACCAACCAAGAAGTACTCATGAAGGGATCCATGGATCCATCTGCATATGTAGCAGGCGATGGCCTTGTCCTTGTCGGGCATCAATAGGAGAAGAGGCCCTTGGTCCTGTGAAGGCTCAATTCCGAAGTGTAGGGGAATTGAGGGGGCAGAGATGGAGTAGTAGGTGGGTGAGTGGGTGGGGGAACACCCTTGTAGAAGCAGGGGCAAAGGGGTGGGAGAGGCAGTGTCTTGGGGAAATACGGGAAAAGGGATAATATTTGAAATGTAAATTTTTAAAAATCCAATAAAAGTTGACAATAAGATAAAAGTGTATTTTCAATAACTCATAAAATGTAAAGTAAAATTTTAGAACTTTAAATCTTGATTAAACAAAAAGAAATAGACACAAAAGAGAAATATTTCCACATAATATTTCCATAATTTTTAAAGAAAATGTGTCCTCACTTACACCAACATTGTTGCACCTTGTCACCATGTCTCTGAATTCATCTTCATTTCCAGACCTTGTGCAGATTTTATAGCTGATTGGTTGGTATCTTTCCCACCAAGGTCTTGATGGGTTATGAACTACAACGTTTTCATTGGGTGGAGAGACCTACAAGTAAAACAGTTATAATTAGTACCAGATGATGGCTTATGTTACATACCTAAATCTTATAGAAAGCTATCAATAATCTGGCATTACTTCTTAACCTATAAACATTCACTTCTGTTGTGTATCATAATATCACCAGATATTATGGAAGGACATTGCAGAGGTCCTCTTGATATTCTACAATAAGTACAAAGGTGCCACAACTACCAATCCTTTTTCTTTCTCAGCAAAGTCATGTGTGAAATGAAGTTGTGCTCTAAAGTCACTAGTCTTGATTAGAATATGATGTGAGCACAGTAAGCTCTGCATTTATTTGTGAAGTTATCTTACCTGCACCCCTCCAAATCCCTTAGGAGCTAAGTATCGCTCACATTCCTTGGCAATATCAACCCAGCGCCACTCGAACAGGTGGACAATAGCAGTCCTCCCATCTGAAGTATGTGGGTCATATTGAGCCCAGCAGAACCCAATGAGGGAAAGCAGCAGAACGAACTTCATTTTGCTTTGAAGTTGTCAGTGTTCTTTCTCTCTAGCGCCTATTTATATTTCTACAAAAAGTACATTTTCCAAAGTAAATGCTCATGAGTAAATATTTAAGGTACAGTCTATCATTCGAAAGAGATTAGTAGCAATGATGTGCACAGCTGAAGGTTCTTCAGAAACTCCCATGGAGAATAAACTTAATTCTTTTAAATATCAATTACTAATTGACTGATACTATATCTTACTTTTTGTGACCTCCACCAACCCGTACAAGGAGAATTACAACTGAAATCAAATATATCTGGGACGTTTCATCTCTAAATCTTTGTATTGCACCATTCCAAATAGAAATGGGAGTATCAATTCACTTCTTTTTGTTTCGCCTACTTAAGATTTTTTTTCATTATTTCAGTATTTTCATTTAATTTTAAGATGCTGCATTGTGCCATGCACCTACTACTGTAGTAAAAGTGAGAATGAAAAAAGTTAAGATTTTGTGCAAGTTGCCAATTTATAGAAAGTACTCTAAATCAATAGAATTATATAAGGGGGATAGCATTAAATTTAAATACTTCTGGAATTGTGAAATATCCCTTTCCTTTCATCAATCCATAGACTGAATCATCAGGGCTCAAAGCAGTAGAGTTCATTGTGCACGTGTTAGTTTTTCTCCTTAGCCAAATATCTTTTCTTCCTGACATAATACTTCATACAAAGTAAAAAATTACTGCCTTTCCAATCTATGTAAAATCTATAAAAGATGAGGCATTCAATCTCACTTGAGAGCTGCAGTAAGGGTTCTGTGGCCACAGGGTTAGCAGTGGCACCTCCGCCTTGTTGATAGCTACTGGCTTTTCATTCTGAGTTGATTACCTGTACCTATGGTTAAGGGAAATGCAATTGGTGACTCAGCCACCAGAGATATGGTTTTCCTATCACAAAGTTCTATAGAAGGTGCTAAGAATTTTCATCAACTTTATCATGTCCCTGCTTCTACACTGCGACAGAAGTTTAAGCTCACATGAACAGAAGCTCAAGATATTGTCCTATGGTGTGGTAAATGTGTAGAGTTATTAATGCACCTTCCGTGGGCATTAATTCTCGTGGATTGCGACCCCTAGATGTTCGGCAAATGAACGTCACGCATTTCCCAGCTTTGGGTAAATTACAATATGTACATGTGTCCATTGATATCAGTTCTGGTGTCCTACATGCTTCTCCCTTGACAGGGGAAAAAGCAGTTCGTGTCATATCTCACTGCTTAGAGGTTTGGGCTGCACGGAGAAAGCCCCTAGTGCTAAAGACAGATAATGGTCCTGCATATACTTCTTCTAAATTTAGTCAATTTTGCAAACAAATGCAAGTGAAACATATTGCTGGATTGCCCTATAATCCACAGGGCCAAGGTATCATTGAAAGAGCCCATCATACTTTGAAACAATATTTGCAAAAACAAAAAGAGGGGAATAGAGGCTATGACACCAAAGATGGCTCTATCCCTTACAATATTTACTCTTAATTTCTTAAAATTGGATGATGCTGGGAGTTCGCCAGCTGAAAGGCACGGACAATGGCTTCAACCACCCAATGAAATGGTCAAATGGAAAAATGTCCTTGATAATAAATGGTATGACCCGGATCCCATATTAATCAGCTCCAGGGGAGCTATTTGTGTTTTTCCACAGGGTGAAGATAATCCACTTTGGGTTCTGGACACAACTGGCAAGGACCCTGAAAGAGCGAGATGGATCCCAAGATGATCCTGTTACTCTTACTCCTGATGATTGAGACAAGGATAAGTATACCTTTGTGGGCCGTAGTGAGATCATGGCCAGTACCTTTACCGGTACATTCCAAATCTTCTACCTTGCCTTTGTTTTTTACAACTAACTGCTTTTTGGATGTGCCTTGTGCACGACAAACTCCTCAAGAGCTACGGGTGTATAATAGTACGAGTTTTCATTTAAATTATACACTATGTTTGTGCATAATGTGGATAAACCTTCTATACCCTGTATAATTTTAAAGAAAAAGATTATCTCTAATTGGGTAGGTCCCATTTACCAAAATAAAGTGAGCTCTGGAGTGTTATTTTATGCTTTAATGCAAGTTGTTCAAGGAGCGCAGTCAGGCTCAAGTGATGTTGGAAATAATGTAACTTCACCTATAAACATCACCACTATTATGGTAAAGGGAAATGTGACTATTCCCAAAACATCACGATGGCCTGTTGGCAATGCTACTGCTATACACAGCGTGCCTTGGTGCCATCCAGACCTTGCATTTCCTATAGTTTTTTCACCTTGTCAATCAAATGTTTTTCCTCGGAAAGAAATAGCAAAGGGTTTTGTTTTGTCACCACCATTAGATTTTGCCGTATGAATGATAAAGGAGATGCTACAGGAAAAGAAAATATTTGGCCATACTACCAATGGATTTTAAGTAATGAGGCAGGTGCTAGTACCAGTTTGTCAGCCTTTGCACTGCTGACTGGAACCTTTCATGAGATATTGAATGTTTCTGCCACACTTTCCAATATCTCTGCTCATTTAGATAATGTGACATCTAATAGAGTTATCAGAAATATGACTACTTCTCCAGTAGAAGTCTGTGTCAATCCTCCATTTTTCTTTATATTGGCTGAATTTCAAAATAATACAGAATGGTTAGATTGTACATATGTCACTTGTTTTATGACGCAATGCTAGAATAGAACTAATTTCTTAGCCTTAGTGGTACATTTACCAACCTTTGTCCCTGTGCCTGTTGAGGCAGATCCAGAGAAATTCCCAATCATGAGTCTTGTTTGGCAGAGGAGAGATTTTGGAATCACAGCTGCCATTGTTACTGCCATTACAGTGTCCAAGGCGGCGTCAGCGGTTACCACAAGAATTGCTATGACCAATCAAGTTAATACTGCTGACACCATAAATCAGATAGCAGAAAAAACATCTGAGGCATTGCTTACCCTGCAAAGGGCTGATTCTCATATTGCCTCAGGATTTATGTTAGTGAATCAAAGAGTAGATATTTCACAACATAACATGGAGCAGATGATGGATGTCATACGAATGAGTTGTGTGACATCAACCCCTCATGTGTGCATTACTCCCGTTAGGTATATTAACAATTCTTTCATTAAAAGTACAGATTTATCGAATTATCTGAAGGGGAACTGGTCGCAGGAGCTGGAAAGTTTGCAGATGAAGCTGCAGATACAGATCCTGAACTTTAATGGAACCAGAGTGGAACCAGTGACCCTTGGAGACTTCACCTCTTGGCTTACCTCTGCATTTTCTTGCTTTAAGGAATGGGTGGGAGTGATTTTGTTTTGTGCTGCCATATGCTGTGGACTGGTGTTCATGCTTTGGTTGGTTTGCAAATTCAGAACTCAACAAAAATGTGACAAGGTGATTATAACTCAGGCACTTTTAGCCATTGAAAACGGCACCTCCCCTGAAGTTTGGTTATCTATGCTCAAGAATTAGTTGACATCTGTGTTCTCTGCTCTTGCACCCCACAGATTTATGGATCCATTGCACTGGGATGAGAGAGACTCAATGATCATTGATCAGCCCTTGCACATTGCTGAGGTTTCCTCATTGCACGTGATAGGGTGATCATGATTTCTCCGCTAATTCATTCCTTAAAAAACTTGGCTGGCCTCTTTTGTTGAGTTTGCGCTAGGTCATTTAGCAATTACTGTCACACAGCATCTCGGTATCCAAAGACAGGCAACTTTCCTCATGCACAGACCAACCTAAGACATGGGGCCTGGTGTCGATAGGGTTACCCTATGATGGCCCTATGGCTGTGACACAGAGGAACGACCTAAAACAGGAGTCGTGGTGGATAGACATAATTGCACAGGCCTAGTCCAGCATCATTTTATTAAAATAAAAAGGGGGAGATGTGGGAAGCCGAAAACGCCATTACAAGATGGCACTGGTGGCAAAATGCCAACGCCCATGAATATGGGTAAACAACCAATGTGCACATGTGCATAAGAGTTTTTTGCGGAGTCACTGCCTGGCCCAAGGCATATTAATGAGGTATTAGTAGCATAACCAATCAGGTATGGACACTTCACTCGTAGGCCTATATAAGCAGCGCCATTTCTGGGGCTCGGGGTCTTTCGCCTACACAGTCCATACTCTCCCAATAAAGGTGTTGCAGAAGGATCATGTTGTGGCATCTTACTTGCTGGCAAGTCGTGTGTCCCACATTTTACTGAGTATTTTTGCATCAATGTTCATGAGGGAGATTGTTCTGAAGTTCTTTTTCTTTGTTTGGTCTTTGGGTGATTTAGGTATAAGCTTAATTGTGGTTTTATGTAATGAATTGGGTCTAGACTCTAATTAAGCAAGTGAAAGATCTATATGACAAAAGGTTCAAGTCTCTGAAGAAAGAAATCAAAGAAGATCTCAGAAGATGGAAAGATCTACCATGCTCATGGATTGGCAGAATTAATATAGTAAAAATGGCCATCTTGTGGAAACCAATCTGTAGATTTAATAAATTCCCCATGAAAATTCTAACTAATTTCTTCATAGAGTTAGAAAGAGCAATTGGCAAATTCATTTGGAACAACAACAACAAAACAAAAACAAAAACAAACAAACAAAAAAACATTATACCAAAAACTATTCTCAACAACTGGGAGAATCACCATAACTGACCTCATGTTCTATTACAGAGCAATAGTTATAAAAACAACAACAAAACCTGTATGATATTGGTCCAATGATAGGCATGAAGATCAAGAGGATCCAGAAAAGAACCCACACACATATGGTCACTTGATCTTAACGAAGAAGCTAAAACCATCTAGAGGAAAAATGTATTTTCAACAAATGGTGCTTTCTCAACTGTTGGTTAGCATGTAGGAGAATGCAAATTGACCCATTCTTATCTCCTTGTACAAAGCTCAAGTCCAAGTGGATCAAGGACCTCCACATAAAACCAGATACCCTGAAACTAATAGAAAAAAAAAGTGGGTAAGAGCCTCAAACATATGGGCACAGAGGTAAATTTTCTGAACAGAACATCAATGGCTTGTGCTATAAGATCAAGAATCAGTAGACAAATGGGACCTAGTAAAATTGCAAAGCTTCTGTAAGGCAAAGGACATTGTCAACAAGATGAAAAGGCAGCCAAAAGATTGGGAAAAGATCTTTATCAATCCTACATCTGATCGAGGGCTAATATCCAATATATACAAAGAACACAAGAAGATGGACTCAAAAAAATCAAATAACACTGTTTAAAAAAATGGGGTACATAGCTAAACAAAATTTTTTACCTGAGGAATGTTGAATGGCCGAAAAGCACCTAAAAAAAAATTCCAACATCCTTAGTCATCTGGAAAAGCAGATGAAAACAACCCTGAGATTCCAACTCACACAAGTCAGAATGGCTAAAATAAAAATCTCAGGTCACAGCAAATACTGGCAAGGATGTGGAGAAAGAGGAACACCCCTCCATTGCTGGTGGGAGTGCAAACTTGTACAACCACTCTGGAAAACAGTTTATCCTAGAATATTAGACATAGTATTACCTGAGGACCAAGCAATACCACTCTTGGGCATATACCCAGAAGATTCTCCAGCATGTAATAAGGACACATGTTCCTCTATGTTCATTCATAGAAGCCTTATGAGTAATAGCCAGGAGCTGGAAAGAACCCAGATGTCGAGCCTCAGCAGCAGCGGTCGCCATCTGGGTTCCAGGACTCAGCGGGACCTAGGAAATTAGCCTGAACAGGTTAGAGGGTGCGCCAGAGAACCGGACAGCTTCTGGGACAGGCAGAAGCACAGAGACGCTGAGGCAGCACCCTTGGCGGGCCGCAGACAGCCAGCCACCGTCCGGACCAGAGGACAGGTGTCCGCCTGGCTCGGGAGGCGGCCTCAGCCTCAGGAGCAGCGGTCGCCATCTTGGTTCCAGGACTCCCTGGAACTTAGGAATTTAGTCTGCACAGGTGAGAGTCTGCACCACAGAAACTGACAGCTTCTGGGAACTGCCAAAGCAACACAGCTTCTGAGAGAGGCCCTGTTTTGGGCCTTCTTCTTCGACCAGGAGGAGGTCCAAAAACAAGATATCTGCGCACCTTCCCTGTAAGAGAGCTTGCCAGCAGAGAGTGCTCTGAGCACTGAAACTCAGAGGAGAGAATCTGTCTCCCAGGTCTGCTGAGAGACGGTAACAGAATCACCAGAAGAACAATCTCTAAACAGAGTCAACTATAACTACTAACTCCAGAGATTACCAGATGGCGAAAGGTAAACGTAGGAATCCTACTAACAGGAACCAAGACCACTCACCATCATCAGAACCCAGCACTCCCACTTCGCCCAGTTCAGGGCACCCCAACACACCCGAAAACCTAGACCTAGATTTAAAAGCATATCTCGTGATGATGGTAGAGGACATCAAGAAGGACTTTAATAAATCACTTAAAGAAATACAGGAGAACACTGCTAAAGAGTTACAAGTCCTTAAAGAAAAACAGGAAAACACAATCAAACAGGTAGAAGTCCTTACAGAAAAAGAGGAAAAAACATACAAACAGGTGATGGAAATGAACAAAACCATACTAGACCTAAAATGGGAAGTAGACACAATAAAGAAAACTCAAAGTGAGGCAACACTGGAGATAGAAACCCTAGGAAAGAAATCTGGAACCATAGATTTGAGCATCAGCAACAGAATACAAGAGATGGAAGAGAGAATCTCAGGTGCAGAAGATTCCATAGAGAACATCGACACAACAGTCAAAGAAAATGGAAAATGCAAAAAGATCCTAACTCAAAATATCCAGGAAATCCAGGACACAATGAGAAGACCAAACCTACGGATAATAGGAGTGGATGAGAATGAAGATTTTCAACTCAAAGGACCAGCAAACATCTTCAACAAAACTATTGTAGAAAACTTCCCAAATATAAAGAAAGAGATACCTATGAACATACAAGAAGCCTACAGAACTCCAAATAGACTGGACCAGAAAAGAAATTCCTCCCGACACATAATAATCAGAACAACAAATGCACTAAATAAAGATAGAATACTAAAAGCAGTAAGGGAAAAAGGTCAAGTAACATACAAAGGCAAGCCTATCAGAATTACACCAGATTTTTCACCAGAGACTATGAAAGCCAGAAGAGCCTGGACAGATGTTATATAGACACTAAGAAGACACAAATTCCAGCCCAGGCTACTATACCCAGCCAAACTCTCAATTACCATAGATGGAGAAACCAAAGTATTCCACGACAAAACCAAATTCACACATTATCTCTCGACGAATCCAGCCCTTCAAAGGATAATAACAGAAAAAAACCAATACAAGAACGGGAACAATGCCCTAGAAAAAACAAGAAGGTAATCCCTCAACAAACCTAAAAGTAGACAGCCACAAGAACAGAATGCCAACTTTAACAACAAAAATAACAGGAAGCAACAATTACTATTCCTTAATATCTCTTAACATCAATGGTCTCAACTCCCCAATAAAAAGACATAGACTAACAAACTGGCTACACAAACAAGACCCAACATTTTGCTGTTTACAGGAGACACATCTCAGAGAAAAAGATAGACACTACCTCAGAATAAAAGGCTGGAAAACAATTTTCCAAGCAAATGGTATGAAGAAACAAGCTGGAGTAGCCATCCTAATATCTGATAAGATTAACTTCCAACCCAAAGTCATCAAAAAAGACAAGGAGGGGCACTTCGTTCTCATCAAAGGTAAAATCCTCCAAGAGGAACTCTCAATTCTGAATATCTATGCTCCAAATACAAGGGCAGCCACATTCATTAAAGAAACTTTAGTAAAGCTCAAAGCACACATTGCACCTCACACAATAATAGTGGGAGACTTCAAAACACCATTTTCACCAATGGACAGATCATGGAAACAGAAACTAAACAGGGACACACTGAAACTAACAGAAGTGATGAAACAAATGGATCTGACAGATGTCTACAGAACATTTTATACTAAAACAAAAGGATATACCTTCTTCTCAGCACCTCATGGTACCTTCTCCAAAATTGACCACATAATAGGTCACAAAACAGGCCTCAACAGATTCAAAAATATTGAAATTGTCCCATGTATCCTATCAGATCACCATGCACTAAGGCTGATCTTCAATAACAAAAAAAATAACAGAAAGCCAACACTCACGTGGAAACTGAACAACACTCTTCTCAATGATACCTTGGTCAAGGAAGGAATAAAGAAAGAAATTAAAGACTTTTTAGAGTTTAATGAAAATGAAGCCACAACGTAACCAAAACTTTGGGACACAATGAAACCATTTCTAAGAGGGAAACTCATAGCTCTGAGTGCCTCCAAGAAGAAACGGGAGAGAGCACATACTAGCAGCTTGACAACACATCTAAAAGCTCTAGAAAAAAAGGAAGCAAATTCACCCAAGAGTAGACGGCAGGATATAATCAAACTCAGGGGTGAAATCAACCAAGTGGAAACAAGAAGAACTATTCAAAGAATTAACCAAACGAGGAGTTGGTTCTTTGAGAAAATCAACAAGATAGATAAACCCTTAGCTAGACTCACTAGAGGGCACAGAGACAAAATCCTAATTAACAAAATCAGAACTGAAAAGGGGGACATAACAACAGATCCTGAGGAAATCCAAAACACCATCAGATCCTTCTACAAAAGGCTAAACTCAACAAAACTGGAAAACCTGGAAGAAATGGACAAATTTCTGGACAGATACCAGGTACCAAAGTTGAATCAGGATCAAGTTGACCATCTAAACAGTCCCATATCCCCTAAAGAAATAGAAGCAGTCATTAATAGTCTCCCAGCCAAAAAAAGCCCAGGACCTGATGGGTTTAGTGCAGAGTTCTATCAGACCTTCAAAGAAGATCTAATTCCAATTCTGCACAAACTATTCCACAAAATAGAAGCTAAAGGTACTCTACCCAACTCATTCTATGAAGCCACAATTACTCTGATACCTAAACCACAGAAAGATCCAACAAAGATAGAGAACTTCATACCAATTTCTCTTATGAATATCGATGCAAAAATCCTCAATAAAATTCTCGCTAACCGAATCCAAGAACACATTAAAGCAATCATCCATCCTGACCAAGTAGGTTTTATTCCAGGGATGCAGGGATGGTTTAATATACGAAAATCCATCAATGTAATCCACTATATAAACAAACTCAAAGACAAAAACCACATGATCATCTCGTTAGATGCAGAAAAAGCATTTGACAAGATCCAACACCCATTCATGATAAAAGTTCTGGAAAGATCAGGAATTCAAGGCCCATACCTAAACATGATAAAAGCAATCTACAGCAAACCAGTAGCCAACATCAAAGTAAATGGAGAGAAGCTGGAAGCAATCCCACTAAAATCAGGGACTAGACAAGGCTGCCCACTTTCTCCCTACCTTTTCAACATAGTACTTGAAGTATTAGCCAGAGCAATTCGACAACAAAAGGAGATCAAGGGGATACAAATTGGAAAGGAGGAAGTCAACATATCACTTTTTGCAGATGATATGATAGTATATATAAGTGACCCTAAAAATTCCACCAGAGGACTCCTAAACCTGATAAAAAGCTTCAGTGAAGTAGCTGGATATAAAATTAACTCAAACAAGTCAATGGCCTTTCTCTACACAAAGAATAAACAGGCTGAGAAAGAAATTAGGGAAACAACACCCTTCTCAATAGTCACAAATAATATAAAATATCTCGGCGTGACTCTAACTAAGGAAGTGAAAGATCTGTATGATAAAAACTTCAAGTCTCTGAAGAAAGAAATGAAAGAAGATCTCAGAAGATGGAAAGATGCCCCATGCTCATGGATTGGCAGGATCAACATTGTAAAAATGGCTATCTTGCCAAAAGAAATCTACAGATTCAATGCAATCCCCATCAAAATTCCAACTCAATTCTTCAACGAATTAGAAGGAGCAATTTGCAAATTCATCTGGAATAACAAAAAACCTAGGATAGCAAAAACTCTTCTCAAGGATAAAAGAACCTCTGGTGGTATCACCATGCCTGACCTAAAGCTTTACTAAAGAGCAATTGTGGTAAAAACTGCATGGTACTGGTATAGAGACAGACAAGTAGACCAATGGAATAGAATTGAAGACCCAGAAATGAACCCACACACCTATGGTCACTTGATCTTCGACAAGGGAGCTAAAACCATCCAGTGGAAGAAAGACAGCATTTTCAACAATTGGTGCTGGCACAACTGGTTGTTATCATGTAGAAGAATGCGAATCGATCCATACTTATCTCCTTGTACTAAGGTCAAATCTAAGTGGATCAAGGAACTTCACTTAAAGCCAGAGACACTGAAACTTATAGAGGAGAAAGTGGGGAAAAGCCTTGAAGATATGGGCACAGGGGAAAAATTCCTGAACAGAACAGCAATGGCTTGTGCTGAAGATCGAGAATTGACAAATGGGACCTAATGAAACTCCAAAGTTTCTGCAAGGCAAAAGACACCGTCAATAAGACAAAAAGACCACCAACAGATTGGGAAAGGATCTTTACCTATCCTAAATCAGATAGGGGACTAATATCCAACATATATAAAGAACTCAAGAAGGTGGACTTCAGAAAATCAAATAACCCCATTAAAAAATGGGGCTCAGAACTGAACAAAGAATTCTCACCTGAGGAATACTGAATGGCAGAGAAACACATGAAAAAATGTTCAACATCCTTAATCATCAGGGAAATGCAAATCAAAACAACCCTGAGATTCCACCTCACACCAGTCAGAATGGCTAAGATCAAAAATTCAGGTGACAGCAGATGCTGGCGTGGATATGGAGAAAGAGGAACACTCCTCCATTGTTGGTGGGATTGCAGGCTTGTACAACCAATCTGGAAATCAGTCTGGCGGTTCCTTAGAAAATTGGACATAGTACTACTGGAGGATCCAGCAATACCTCTCCTGGGCATATATCCAGAAGATGCCCCAACTGGTAAGAAGGACACATGCTCCACTATGTTCATAGCAGCCTTATTTATAATAGCCAGAAGCTGGAAAGAACCCAGATGCCCCTCAACAGAGGAATGGATACAGAAAATGTGGTACATCTACACAATGGAGTACTACTCAGCTATTAAAAAGAATGAATTTATGAAATTCCTAGCCAAATGGATGGACCTGGAGGGTATCATCCTGAGTGAGGTAACACATTCACAAAGGAACTCACACAATATGTACTCACTGATAAGTGGATATTAGCCCAAAACCTAGGATACCCAAGATATAAGATACAATTTCCTAAACACATGAAACTCAAGAAAAATGAAGACTGACGTGTGGACACTATGCCCCTCCTTAGAAGTGGGAACAAAACACCCTTGGAAAGGAGTTACAGAGACAAAGTTTGGAGCTGAGATGAAAGGATGGACCATGTAGAGACTGCCATATCCAGGGATCCACCCCATAATCAGCATCCAAACGCTGACACCATTGCATACACTAGCAAGATTTTATGAAAGGACCCAGATGTAGCTGTCTCTTGTGAGACTATGCCGGGGCCTAGCAAACACAGAGGTGGATGCTCACAGTCAGCTAATGGATGGATCACAGGGCTCCCAATGGAGGAGCTAAAGAAAGTACCCAAGGAGCTAAAGGGATCTGCAACCCTATAGGTGGAACAACATTATGAACTAACCAGTACCCCGGAGCTCTTGACTCTAGCTGCATATGTATCAAAAGATGGCCTAGTCGTCCTATCGCTGGAAAGAGAGGCCCATTGTACATCCAAACTTTATATTCTCCAGTACAGGGGAACTCCAGGGCCAAAAATGGGGAGTGGGTTGGTAGGGGAGTGGGGGTGGGTGGGTATGGGGACTTTTGGTATAGCATTGGAAATGTAAATGAGCTAAATACCTAATAAAAAATTTTAAAAAAAATGGGGCTCAGAACTGAACAAAGATTTCTCACCCGAGGAATAGCGAATGGCAGAGAAGCACCTGAAAAAATGTTCAACATCTTTAATCATCAGGGAAATGCAAATCAAAACAACCCTGAGATTCCACCTCACACCAGTCAGAATGGCTAAGATGAAAAATTCAGGTGACAGCAGATGCTGGCAAGGATGTGGAGAAAGGGGAACACTCCTCCATTGTTGGTGAGATTGCAAGCTTGTACAATCACTCTCGAAATCAGTCTGGCGGTTCCTCAGAAAATTGGACATAGTACTACCGGAAGATCCAGCAATACCTCTTCTGGGCATATATCCAGAAGATGCCCCAACCGATAAGAAGGAATTTCACATAAAACCAGAGACACTGAAACTTATAGAGGAGAGAAAGTGGGGAAAAGCCTTGAAGATATGGACACAGGGGAAAAATTCCTAAATAAAACAGCAATGTCTTCTACTGTAAGATCGAGAATTGACAAATGGGACCTCATGAAACTGCAAAGCTTCTGCAAGGCAAAAGACACTGTCAATAAGACAAAAAGGCCACCAACAGATTGGGAAAGGATCTTTACCTATCTTAAATCAGATAGGGGAGTAATATCCAATATATATAAAGAACTCAAGAGGGTGGACTCCAGAAAATTAAATAACCCCATTAAAAAATGGGGCTCAGAACTAAACAAAGAATTCTCACCTGAGGAATACCGAATGGCTGAGAAGCACCTGAAAAAATGTTCAGCATCCTTAATCATCAGAGAAATGCAAATCAAAACAACCCTGAGATTCCATTTCACACCAGTCATAATGGCTAAGATCAAAAATTCAGGTGACAGCAGATGCTGGAGAGGATGTGGAGAAAAAGGAACACTCCTCCATTGTTGATGGGATTGCAAGCTTGTACAATCACTCTGGAAATCAGTCTGGCGGTTCCTCAGAAAATTGGACATAGTACTACCGGAGGATCCCACAATACCTCTCCTGGGAATATATCCAGAAGATGTCACAACTGGTAAGAAGGACACATGCTCCACTATGTTTATAACAGCCTTGTTTATAATAGCCAGAAGCTGGAAAGAACCCAGATGCCCCTCAACAGAGGAATGGAAACAAAAAATGTGGTACATTTACACAATGGAGTACTAGTCAGCTATTAAAAAGAATGAATTTATGAAATTCCTAGGCAAATGGTTGGACCTGGAGGGCATCATCCTGAGTAAGGTAACACAATCATAAAAGAACTCAAATGATATGTACTCACTGATAAGTGGATATTAGCACAGAAACTTAGTATAGCGAGATATAAGGTACAATTTGCAAAACACATGAAATTGAAGAAGAACGAAGACCAAAGTGTGGACACTGCCCCTTCTTAGAATTGGAAACAATCACCCATGGAAGGAGTTACAGAGACAAAGTTTGGAGCTGAGACAAAAGGATGGACCATCTAGAGACTGCCATATCCAGGGATCCATCCCATAATTAGTCTCAAAACGATGACACCATTGCATATACTAGCAAGCGTTTGCTGCTAGGACCCTGATATAGCTGTCTCTTGTGAGACTAGGCCGGGGCCTAGCAAACACATAAGTGATGCTCACAGTCAGCTATTGGATGGATCACAGGGCCCCCAATGGAAGAGCTAGAGAAAATATCTGAGGAGCTAAAGAGATCTGCAAATCTGTAGGTGCAACATTATGAAACAGTACCCCGGAGCTCTTGACTCTAGTTGCATATGTATCAAAAGATGGCCTAGTCCGCCATCACTGCAAAGAGAGTCCCATTGGACACACAAACTTTATATGCCCCAGTACAGGGGAATGCCAGGGCCAAAAATAATGGGAATGGGCGGGTAGGGAAGTGGGGGGGGGAGGGTGTGTTGGACTTTTGGGATAGCATTAGAAATGTAATTGAGGAAAATACGTAATAAAAAAATATTTAAAAAAAAGGACCTCCACATAAAACCAGATACACTGAAACTTACAATAGAAGAAAGTGGGGAAGAGCCTCAAACATGTGGGCATGTGGGAAATTTTCCTGAACAGAACACCTATGGCTTATGCTATTAGATCAAGAATCAACAAATAGGACCTCAGAAAACTGCATAGCTTCTGTGTGCAAAGGACACTGTCAATTCGATAAAATGGCAACCAACAGATTGGAAAAGTTCTTTACCAATCCTACATTCAATAGAGGGTTAATAACCAATATATACAAAGAACTCAAGAAGTTAGAGTCCAGAGAAGAAAATAACCCTATTAAAAATGGGGTATAGAGCTAAACAAAAATTTTCAACTGAGGAATATAGAATAGCTGAAAAGCACCTAAAAGTCTTATAGAGTACAAAAGGAGGAAATTTTAAAAAATACATATATTTCTAAAGAACTTTCCACACCAACTTGCATAAATCAGCAACCATAAAAACCTACAGTTAGTGTTTATAAACAACAGAAATCTTCATTGTTTTGGTTTCAATTTTCCTCTTTTGGAGGATCAGAAAGGCCAGATTACTTTCTACCAGCCATGTAAGTCACATTTCATCTAACTTCTGAGGAGATGCAATTCTACCTGATGCTCAGAAGAAACACAAGTAAATTTGGTTATGGACAGTATTAAGGAGGCTGGTTTTCTGACCGGATATCATAAAAAGAGAATTCTAATATCCTGTGATGGGCATTATCGGAAATAAACTTTTTTGTACAAAAAAACTAGAACTTCATAAATTTGTTATCTCATCTTTTCACTATTCTCTCTTTCAAACTTTATATAGTTCTCAAAAGGTGGATTCTGTCATTACTGTGTGATCTGAGCTCCACGGTGACCTATTGTGTACTGGGTACCACCACCCTGGTGTCCTAGGATGCTACAGGCTTCCCTGGGCTGCTGCTTTATCACCTCCTCTATTAAAACATAATTTATCACTTTGCTTTCTCACTATGCAACCTCCTCTTCTATGTTCAACTTTACCTCTGAATCACTTACATAATTATAGGGGTAAAAGTCTTGTAAAATTAGTTTAAAGATAACAGTATTTTTTAATATTTTTATTAGGTGTTTTCCTCATTTACATTTCCAATGCTATCCCAAAAGTCCCTCATACCCTCCCCCACACACTCCCCTACCCACCCACTCCCACTTTTTGGCCCTGGCATTCCCCTGTACTGGGGCATATAAAGTTTGCAAGTCCAATGGGCCTCTCTTTCCAGTGATGGCCGACTAGTCCATTTTTTGATACATATGCAGCTAGAGTCAAGAGCTCCAGGGTACTGGTTAGTTCATAATGTTGTTGCACCTACAGGGTTGCAGATCCCTTTAGCTCCTTGGGTATTTTCTCTAGCTCCTCCATTGGGGGCCCTGTGATCCATCCAATAGCTGACTGTGAGCATCCACTTCTGTGTTTGGTAGGCCCTGTCAAGATAACAGTATTTTAAACATTGAGCTAAATTGAATCAATAAAATAAATAAGAGAATAATGGGAACAGATTCAATGAATCAAAGGTCTGTTGTGAGGTTCAAGTTTGTCACCCACAATATGATGCTTAAAGAAAATACTAAAGTCATACAACACATAATGTGAAATTGTGATCACATTAACATGTAGGATGAGTAAAGAAACCATCAGTGGAAAGAGAGGCCCATTGGTCTTGCAAACTTTATATGCCTCAGTACAGGGGAACACCAGGGCCAAGAAGTGGGAGTGGGTGGGTAGGGGAGTGGGGGTGTATGAGGGAATTTTGGAATAGCATTGGAAATGTAACCAAAGAAAACACCTAATATAATAATAATAATAATAATGATAATAATAAAGAAAGTCATCGGAAAGTTGGTAGAAAGATTGGTTCACAGTCGTATTACAGGAAATAGTGCAGACATTGTTCGAAGCCAAGCTCTCCAGCTCACAGTTTCCATCCTCCTTACTCCCTTATTAGTTGTGATGGTAAAATCAAATAATTTTGTTGAAAAATATCTTGGAATATAGAAAGTATTTTAAAGTAATAAAAGTGGATATTATACTCAGTTTTCTTCTTTTTCTAGTGTTCATTCCACATGAGATTAACTGTTTCTGTTACATTATTCTCTAATCTTATGTAGGAAGAATGTATATTTGCTAAACAACATTTTATGCTCTTCCACTTGTATATGTTTTTTTTTTCCTTTAACCTCTTGTCTTTTGTTGGTGAAGCTTGCCTTTGTAGTTCCTTCTCAAATTCTTAAATTGTTAACTTCCTGAATTCTCTCAGTTTGGTTTCTTTATTGATTCAATTTACAATTTCATGTCTTGAACGGTTTTATTTATTTCCATACACTTTGTGTATTTCTTGATTTTGTTAAGGGATTAATCATTTCCTCTTTAAAGATCTCTATCATATTTATAAGGTTATTATGGGAGATTTTTATTTCTTTTTTAATTCTTTTCAGATTTGTTGTATTTATATACATTCCAAATATTGCCACCCTTCCAAGTCTCCCTCAAGAGTTCTTCAACCCTTCCACCCTTCCCTTGGCCCCTGAGAGGGTACTTCCCACGACCCTTTCACCCTTCCCCCTCCCTGGGGCATCAAGTCTCTACTGGAGAATTAGGTGAATCTTTTACTACTGAAAGCAGACAAATTCCTCTGTTACATATGTGCCAGGGGCCAGGTACCAGCCCATGTATGCTCTTTGGTTGGTAGCTTAGTTTCTGAGAGCTCAAGAGGTCTGGAATAATTAATACCATTGTTATTCCTGTGGGGTTGCCATCCCCCTTCAACTTCTTCAATCCTTCCCATAACTCTGCCAATGGGGTCTATAACCTCAGTCCAATGGCTGTAACTGTCTGCATCTGTTTTATGCAGCTGCTGGTTGAACCTTTCAGAGGGCAGTCATGCTAGGCTCCTATCTGCAAACACAACATGTCATCAGTAATTGTATCAGGATTTCAGTCCCACCCTTGGGATGGATCCCGAGTTGAGCTAGTCACTAATGGCCTCTACATCACCCCTGGACATATAACCAAAAGATACTCCACCATACCCTAAGGTCAAGGTCTTTTTTTTTTTTCTTCACTTATGTTGAAATACTCAGGGCCTGCTGTGGTAGGATAGCTGGGATCCAGTGATGGCTCTGTGTTGCCTGTTTTTCTTGCCTGTTCTGCTGGTGTGTTCATATGAAAGGCCTGCTGATGTTGAAGGCTGGATAATTGGGATGAGTTGGGGACTAGAGATTGGAAGATAAGGAATTTCACATTGTTTTGGGACGGGGTAAGAGAGGAAAGGGAAACTAACTACAAGTTTCCTGCTACAGAGCTGGGGTTGAGACTTCAGAGATTATATCTCAGGAGCAGCAGTTGAGGTGGGGGTCTGCCCTCAGCCTACTTGTTTCCCTGGGAGGAAGAGCCCTTAGGTTAGCATGAAGTGCCTGGTGGACTTTCAGCTAGGAATGAAGGGGATGTATCTTTTTTGTTTGTTTATTTGTTTCAATTGATTATTTTATTTATTTAGATTTCAAATGGTTTTCACTTTTCCAGTATCCATTCTACAAACACCCTATCCCATCTCCCCTCTCACTGCCTCTATGAGGTTGCTCACCCACCTACCCACTCACTCCTGCCTCACCACCCTAGCATTCCCCTACACTGGGGCATCTAGCCATCACAGGACCAAGGGCTTCCCTTCCCATTGATACCAGATAAGGCAATCCTCTGCTACAAATGCAGCTGGAGTCATGGGTCCCTCCATGTATACTTTTTGGTTTGTGCTTTAGTCCCTGAGAACTTTGGGGGTATGTGGTTGGTTGATATCGCTGTTCTTCTTATGGAGTTGCAAACCTGTTCAGTTCCTTCAGTCCTTTCCCTAACTCCTCCATTGGGGTCCCAGTGCTTAGTCTAATGATTGGCTGCAAACATCTTCCTAAGTATTGATCAGATTCTGGCATATCTTTTCAGGATACAGCTATATCAGGCTGCTGTCTGCATGTACTTCTTGGCATCAGCAATAGTGTCTGGGTTTGATGGCTGTATATGGTATGGATCCCCAGATGGGGCAGTCTCTGGATGGCTTTTCCTTCAGTCTCTGTTCCAATCTTTACCACTGTATTTCCTATAAAAGGAGCAATTTTGGGTTAAAATTTTGGAGATGAGTGGGTGGCCCCACCCCTCAACTGGGGGGCTGTGCCTAACCTCTGGATATGGTCTCTACAGCTTCACTCTCTCCCACACCCACTTCAGTAAAAACTGTGTGGCAGGCCCAAAAGCTTAGAAACTTAGTCTCCTGGAACCTTGGCATCACATAGAATGAATGCTCTAAACTTGTCCTGGCATTAGAGGGTGAATGGACCTGTCTGCTTTCCTTCAATATTGTTTTATTATAAGTGCCTCTGAGTAATTATTTTTGACATATAACTAAGTTAGATTACCCTCCACCAGTGTTCCATTATCCTAGGAAATCGTTGAGCCAAACTTGGACTTTGATTTTTGTAAGAATGCTACTCATTCAGATGAAAAGCCTCCAGTGTTGATAGAGAGACAGTGAAAGAAATCAGGCACTACAGTTTACTAGAATAGGGCTAGAAATTTCAGGGCTAGTCTACAAGAAAATACTTATAATAATAGCCGAGTCACTCCAATACACAGGAATTTACAATGGCCTAGGAAGGAGAAAGGTGTGGTCTAAGAAGGAACTTGAGTAAATACTTAGAACAATAGCTGAGTCACTCCCATACACAAGAATTTACAATGGCCTAAGGGAAAGATGGATTATACAATGGACAAGAATTGGAACTATGGCAATAAGTTATAATAATATATTAATAACCCTGGCTTCTTAGGATAAGCTGACCTTATGTGGGGCTGCTTTTGTTCCTAGTTGTTAACATTGATTTTTATCCCAGTTGATTCCTGTGAGCTTTTATGTATGCATTCCTCTGTATTGTTGTAAAAGTCATTTTGCATTGGGTAACCTCAATGTACCTTGGATGACCTTTATGTATCACTTAATTTCCTTGTCTCCTTCTATAATATAAGTCTGATGCTTGCTTTGAGAAATTACATTCATATCGATACTCCCTTGTGTTCACAGCTTTTTGTCATCCCGCTGACTCCCTGCCTACCTGAATACTGGGACCCTGATTGAGGGGCCAACTGAGGCCAGTCCGTGGCATCTCTATCCTTTGTGGGGTATTTTAGCCAGTCATCCCATTGAGTCCTGGGACCCTCTTGCTCTCCTGGCATCTGGGACTTTCTGGTGGCTACCCACAGCTCCCCATCAAAGGAGGATGTAACTTAAGGGGGATAATATGTGATATCCACAAGAGATGTGGGTAGGAAGGAGAGAAGGCAGCAGCCAGTATTCTGTTGTGGCAATAGGGACAAATAAATCAACAGGATTTCATATGAGGGAATAGACAGCCAAAATTATCTTTCCATCATTATCACAAAAAGACTTCTAAGAAACCTCTCATTGATGTTAGATGAACATGAAAATCAACCTTGATATTTATAAGTCACTGGAAAATCTAAGGGATTTTTTTTATGACTAAAGCGTAATATTTTCTCTTCTGTTTAATAAAAACATGTGGTTCCTGAGCACAGTGTAGTTCACATATTCCTACAGCACTCATTTCTCAAGGGATTCATGATGCCAAAGGGGAAGTAAATCAGAGTGTTGTAGAATATTAACAGTGAAAGAAAGTTTTGGAATAAATTAATTTGGCGATTTCTAGACTGTAAAAGAGAACAAATATGAATTTCTATACTTATCAATCTCCCCGTTTTTACTGCCCTGGAGATTTTTCTGAGATGTTTTCAATGCTTGGAAAGCACTCGAGCATTAGGATATGGCTATAGTCTAAGAATAGAAAACAAACTATACAACGACTTTCTACATTAATAAAACTATGATTAGTACATTGGTTTCTTTCTTAAATATTATTTTTAGTTACTTAAAGTCACTTACTTATATCCACTCTTATTTATCTTCTATGGAAGTTAAGATGTAAAAATAGATAAGTGATATATTCTTAAATAGCAAATTTTAAATTTCACAGTGATTTTACAAAGTAAATTGTTGTAGCAAATATTTAACCTCAAATGGGGGTTTCTACCCTGCCTTTGATGATTCAGTTCCCAGATAAAAGACACAAGACCTGTACATTTATAATAACCTTTAAATCAGCACAGGGGCTGGGCAGATATCTGCCCTCTAGGCTATTAATGTCTAGTTCCCATCAATGACCCCAAGTTATAACGTGCTATGGTCCTTCTGGACTGCTATTACCTCTACTTGGCCAGCCCTCGTGGCCATGTTTTCATACTCACCTACCCAATGGTATCTTCTCTATCAACCTTCTCTCCCTTTCCTTCCCTCTCAAGATCCTGCATCAGATCTCAAGACTGGGAACCAAAACCTCACCTCTCTTCTGCCCAGATAAAGGGTGTCAGGATCTTTATTCAACCAGTAGTTTTAAATTAAGCAGCAAGATCATAACTTTTTTATGTGTAGATTCTCTTGCCTTAGAACTTGGGATCCCATATTTACCATTATAATACACAGCAAAAGACCACACTTGAGCAGTAAACACTTCAAAAAATAATTCTAGGATATTCATGGTATTTTGCTAATTATTAATTTGTAACTACTAAAACTTTTTGTATTATTATTATTTTTATCATTATTATTTAGATTCCTAATTGTTTCTAACAGTGGAGAAAAGGAAAGAGTAGATGAGTGTGTAGTGATGAGTGAAGGACCTGGGCAGGGAGGACAAATGATGATCAAAATATATTTTAGGAAACAAAATCTATTTCAATAAAAAAAAAAATACAAAGAAGGCATCTACATCTGCTCAGGGGTTACTGCCCTAGATTCTCCATTATACACACATTTGGGAAATCAAAGCTGGTGACCCAGAATTATACACTAAAGTCAGCTACCAGTAGTACTCCATGAGATTGCAGAAAATAAACTTTGAATCAGAGGTGATGAATATTAAACTAGCTGAAAATAGGATAGGGTAAAATTTACCCTGAAAGCTGCATAAAGTGTGAGCATTGAATATGATGTGGTCAAGAGATGCAAGAACCAGAGGTAGCATTCTCAGCTGGGGCCCATGAGGAATGTGCAGGAGTGTAAGCAGATCAGATACCTTGACTATAAAGCATTTGCATTTGTATGTGGGTATCTAAAAGATATCAAAGAAGGATATATCAGGGAAGTTATCTGCCAGTGTATACACAAGACACATGCTTAAACTCATTTGCAAAAGGAAGGCTTTACTGAATGTGATTGCAATTTCTCATACAATAAGAACAGGAATTCATGACACTAAAATGCTTCTGTACACCAAACAAAGAATGCCATTAACTGAGTAACAAGATAGGTTACAATATGTGCTGTCAGTATTGTTAGTATTGTGGAATTAAAAAAAGATATTTTTTTCTTGAAATAACTATTTATAAGACAATTTTTTTTAAAAAATGGCCACCAGAGGAAATTGAGCAATGATGAGATTTAAAGTAACCAAAGCATGTTTAATAAGTGAGTGAATTTATATTGAAACACTTTTTCATAAAATATATAGGGGAACATGAAGGAAATCATATTAATGGTAAAAAGATATTTCTTGGGAAGCCATCCAAAGTTCTGATTATTTTCTTCGAAAAAAAATTTAGATTTTCTCCTAATGCATAGTAAATTTGGGATGAAGTTATCTAATGATTACATGTGCAATTCATCATGTCTACCTATTCAAGTTCATTGTTTAAGGCTATTGGTAAAAAATAAATAAACTTTAAAAATCAAAGTACAGATGAGCCAGCAACATAGCACAGCAGGTACAAGTGCATGCCTTCCAGGTCTCCATATCTTGACCCATAGCTCCAGCAGAATCACCCTGCTCTATCAGGTCAGGCCCTGAGGCAGACCACCAACATTTCCTCAGAGCCTGTGGAACTTTCCCCAACAGTGGCCCCTTCACTCATCTCCATGTCCCATACCACAACTCTGGCAGAAGCTCTTTGCTCTACCAGAGACAATGACTTATCCAGAATCCAAGGTTATGCCAGTTCCTAAAACCCCAGTACCCTAAACATCAGCGGTCACACAAGCCGCCAAATCGCCAGCAGAGACATTCTACTGAACAAGGGTCTCCCCGATCACAAGAACCACAGGCCATGCATAACAGAACACCAAAAAAGAAACAGGTGGGTATTGTGGAATGAGGAAACTTCTTTCCTGGAAAAATTAATTATGAAAGGAACTTGAAGAAAACAGTCATGAGAAGAAATTATTCAATGATGGATTTTCCAAGTAGCCAAAAGCATGTTTAATGAGTAATTAGATTGTCAATGAAATTTATTGAAAATAAATTTTCATACTTTAAAACGGCTACATGAAAGAATTTATAGTAATAGTAAAGCAAAATATTTGCCAGAACACTATTAAGATATTTGAGAATTTATTAGAAAAAAACATTTAGACATTCTGCTAATGCTTAGGATATTTAGGATGTTGTTATCAGATGATTTTATGTGAGTTTTAAGATATTTGCCTATTCAAGTTTATTGTTGTACTGGCTAGTTTTGTGTCAACTTGACACAGGCTGGAGTTATCTCAGAGAAAAGAGATTCAATTGGGGAAATGCCTCCATGAGATCCAGCTGCAATGCATTTTCTCAATTAGTGATCAAGCAGGGAGGTTCCTTTGTGGGTGGTGCCATCTCTGAGCTGATAGTCTTGGTTCTATAAGAGAACAGGCTGAGCAAGCCAGAGGAGACAAGCCAGTAAAGAACATCACTCCATGGCCTTGCATCAGCTCCTGCTTCCTGACCTGCTTGAGTTCCAGTCCTGACTTCCTTGGTGATGAACAGCAGTATAGAAGTTTAAGCTGAATAAACCCTTTCCTTCCCAACTTGCTTCTTGGTCATGATGTTTGTGCAGGAATAGAAACCCTAATTAAGACAGTTGTCTATGGTTTTTACTACAAGGAAATAAACTGCAAGAATTAAAGGGCATATGAGATAACAACATAGAATAGCAGATAAAAGTGAGTTCCAGGGAAGCCTCATGGATTTAGTTTGATCAGCACAGCTCATGGGAAAATGTAGAGAGGTTATGCCACAGCACAGGGTTGTTCAAACATCCTACATACACTCCAGGGCTCAGAAGACAAAGCACACATGGAAACATAAAAATAAAGAAACAAAATAGAAATAAAAATATAGTACAGAGCATATGAAAAAGAAACACATGCAATTGATGCTTAATCCAAATCTCTTTAATATAGATTCTTACAATTTTGAGTCAGCATGGATTGCAATAAATGGGTCCTCAGCAGAGTTACTAATGGAAAAGTGAGCTTTGCCATCACTGCCAACATTCACTCTAAGTCCAGTGCAATTGCCATCGACCTTATCTCCAGAGATGACATCACAGTATGTGCCAGCAGGAAGACCAGTCTGTAAAGTGGCTGACAAAGCCCTGAAAAAAAAAAGGTAGTATTTATTATATATTCAACCCAGTCAAATGCAGAAGATCATATATATGTATGTATATATACATACATATATGTTTGTGTATCTGTGTATATATATATATCTGTACATATACATGTGTGTGTATATGCACATATGTATATATATATGTGTATATCTATATGTATATATAGATATGTGATTATATATATATATATATATATATATATATATATATCTCCACCACAAAATAATAAATGCCCAACCCTGTGCTATAAAACCTTATCTCCAGAGATGACATCACAGTATGTGCCAGCAGGAGGTAGTATTTATTATATATTCAACCCAGTCAAATGCAAAAGATCATATATATGTATGTATATATACTTACATATATGTTTGTGTATCTGTGTATAATATCTGTACATATACATGTGTGTATATGCACATATGTGTATGTATATGTGTATGTGTGTGTGTGTATGTGTATGTGAATGTGTATGTGCATGTGCATGTGCATATATATGTATATGTATATATGTATATATATATATATATATATATATATATATATATATATATCTCCACCACAAAATAATAAATGCCCAACCTACTGCTATAAAACAGTAAGAATTCAGAGCTCAGTAAAGAGAATCCAAATACAAAACATGTGCCCGTGGGAGCAGGTGAACTCTCTATACCAAAGGCATTGTTTTAAATGTGTGTTGGTTTCATGGCCTGTAGAGCCCAGACAGAAACACAGAGAACCCAGGGAAGCTCAACACTAAAGCCCTCCCGCGAGGACCATCATTGTTTCCAGGCTGTCCTCTGCTGGACATACACTCTGGTGATTCTTTTTAATTTTAATACCATTAATTTTTCAAAACTTCTTCAATTGCATGATGCCACAAATAACTTTTTTCCTAGAATTAAACATAATCTTGCATTTCTATGGACACTTTTTAGGTTTGTAATAGAAAAGTGTCTGCATGAAATAATTCTAGTTCTCCTAAACAACCAACCATGTGACCTTTCAAAAAAAGTTACATACTTCAATCATTTTGTTGTAGTAAATCAAGTAGGCATTATAGAAAAGTCTTCTCAACCTGATAGAAAGTTGATTTTAAATTGAGAGAGGTAACTGGCTCCCAAAGAGATTCTCTAAGCTAGAATTCTGTTCTGTTCTGTTCTGTTCTGTTCTGTTCTGTTCTGTTCTGTTCTGTTCTGTTCTGTTCTGTTCTGTTCTGTTCTGCTCTGCTCTGCTCTGTTCTGTTCTGTTCTGTTCTGTTCTGTTCTGTTCTGTTCTGTTTTGTTCTGTTTTGTTTTGTTTTGTTTTGTTTTGTTTTGTTTTGTGAGACAAGGTCTCTCTTCATAGCCATGGCTATACTGAAACTCACTATGCAGATCAAGGTGAGCACAAGTGCCCAGAAATATGGGTGCTTCAGCCTTTTCCATACTCAGATGAAAGGCTGTGAGCACCACTCCTCATATCTGACCTAGATCTGAAGGAACCATGAAGGAGGACTCAGAAGTACTACAGGTGAATAGACACTATTAATGGTTTTAAAGGCAGAGTAAGTAACCTCTTGTAGAAACTCATAAATCAGAGGCAATTCACATATGCCTTTAAAACATTTAAAACACATAGAGAATTGAAAACTGTAAAATTGATAAATATATAAGTAATAATCAAAGATACTGGGGAAAGTATTCCAGTACTAATATGGCCCATTGTTTTATGATGTTAAGATGTATGTTTACTATTTATATGGTTTGTGAAATATTTCAAATGAGTACATAAATATGAATGTATGCTATGCCATTGAAGGCTGTAGTTAAAGAACACAATAACAAAATTTTATTAACACAAGGGAAAAATAGGAAAGCATATATCATATTTCTTATGTATACTGAACATTCAATCGTGGCTTAAATTCCTTGTCTAAAAGATTTTTCACATATGAAAAATATAAATGAAGAAGAAAAGAAAAGAATCATCTTAGAGTATAATATTATACAGCCATTCCCCAATCAATATCCACTTACCAGTCATCATTGTTAAAGACAATGAATCCTCTGTTTCCTCTGCTAAAAGCTACTTGGTTGCTGTTATTATCCCACCAGTTTGAAAAAGGCTGACCATTGACCACATTCCTGAAGGCAACCATGTTCCTAAAAGCACAATATCATGAGAAATGCTGGTACCCTTTAATTCAACAATTTAAAATAAAAGGTTAAACAACTTCCTTATTAGACAAGATCTAAACGGGACATTCCTACCTGATTTGACGCCATCTGTGTTCACAGACCCAGTCATTGCCACAAGTAGTGTCTGCATTAATGGTCACTTCTTTTGTTACTCCATTGTTATTGGGTGGTCCAATCCAGTCATTCTGATCCTTAATTATTGAAAGAATCAAGTCATTTGAATGCCTGTAGCTCCCTGACTCTTGCCACTAGAGAAAACCAAACCCAAGTCCAGTAGGCTAATCCTGTCTCTACAGTGTTATCTAAATCCTTCAGTGTTTTCACAGACCTTCACTGAGTTCTTAATTTATGTGCAAATTGAAGTTCTCTAGGAACATATTAAAACAGACTCTAGTTACTCCCTGAAATATTTCCATCACTATGCACTATATGAATGTGCCTCAGTATGCACATAAAAGAAAGACATAGCTCTTGGCTACTATAAAAATTAAAATATCTATAAAAATTTTCTAATATAACAATTTCTAAGTTATTTTTACTTAACTTCATACCAATAGTTTATTAAATGTCCTAAAATGTTCTGACATTATTAAGTTTACCAAAGTATAAGTGAACATCTTATGATGGCAAAATATTTGAATATACCTTTAAAGAAAGATCATTCTACTCATGAAAGCCCTTTTAAAAAAGAATAAATTTCAATACACAACAAAGGGATTATATTCAAAGAAAATTAAAAGTAACTGGCAAATTTATAGTAAAACTTTTATATATATTTGATGTTTCTCTATAAGGCTAGTATTTTCCACTGAGATATGATATTTCACATATAAGATATTTGGTAGTCTCATTGGTTAGTTAACTTTTGAAATTGTCTAAATGTATGAAACTAATAAACACATATTGGATATCAGTCAAGGCTCACAGTGATTTTTTTTTATCAAATCACTGTTCTGTGATTCTCAAAGCTCCCACCTACTATAATTCCCTTAATCATCATCAGATAAGATGCTTCCTATTATACAGGAAAAATGAAAGTATTTTGATATGACAGCATTTATTGTACCAAGGGCAGAAAGAATTTGACATTCCTTTTGGTGTTAACAGGCATAATTCAATGTTAAATCTATGAGTCAAGGCTTTATCAGGCATAATTGTTTTCACTCTGCATTTTGTTAGTATTTCAACTATTTCATTTTCAATATCAGGTACTTCTTCATTGCCCTTACTTTAGAAAACTGCCATGAATGAACACTTAATAATAATTCCAAATGCTATAAATGCATATGAACTTAAAACAGAAACACTTTTTTCTCTAGATTAAAATATGCTTTGGACAACTCCAAGACTTACTTTTCCATTCTGGAAATTTCTATTCCAACGGTAACTTGACATTACTCTTGTGAATCCATAAGGATGAGCCAACATAAATCCGACAGCCATTTTATACATTCTGAAAGGTTCAAAATAGTGTTAAAGCAGAAGTATATAATACTTTACTGTCATTAAATGCACACCCAAGGACAGCAAAGAATGTTGTCCTACCTAGCATCCCAGAATGTCAGGATGGATGATCCTCCAGCACCATGTCCTCGCTGATTATCATGGTTGTCCACAAACACAAGGGCTCTGTCAGAAGGCACCAAACCCCAACCTTCTCCCCAGTTCCTGCATTTTTATAAAAGCACATTATTATTCCACAATGCTTAATATAACATTACATATTGCATCCTCAGTTGTCAAAATAAATGACAATTTCATGAGGAGTCTTTCATATATATATATAATTTTCTATGGTAATATAAATGGAAATTTTATCCACATTTAGGTCTTACTATATAAATTTTTTTTTCTGAAATTTTTCTCTTTAGATCTTTTTTCCTTTATTGTAATATTATGGACTTGAGAATTAAGATATCCGTATTATACAATATAGAATGAAAATGAATTTGTAACTGTGCCTTTAAATTACACACTTTTGAAATTTTCAGTTAATTCTCTAATGTAGCATAAGGAAATTCCATACTATGGCCACATTATAGGGATCATTTCTGAGTATAACTATTCTTGGGATACTAATCTATCTTTAGTAGGCGATGAACAAACATTCTTAGAATCTAATGGACTTATCACAACAAGACAAAAATCACTAAGTGATACTTTGGATTACCACTGTTATCAGATGATTGATATATTAAATTAAAAACATGATTAATTAAGGGTTGATAAACAATAAGCCTAACTAATAATCAATTATTTAAGTTAGGATATTTAAGATATATCTCACTGATGCCAAATGACAACAAATGTATTATAGAACACATGATGAAATGATATATATTTACTTTAAATAGGACATCTTCTCGCCATTCCACTTGCGGATAACTGTGCCAAGTTTTGCACCATACTTGAATTCTGTCACACGGCCATTTCCAAAGTACTCACTACCTTTAATTGCCTCACCACCCAGATCAATGACCTAGGAGAGACATTGGGGCAAGTGTTATTTTAAGTGTATTTTTAAATCATATTATTGAAAGATAATATTATTTAGAATTATTAAAAATAGTTATGTTATTCAAAATATTCCTAATGGCTTTCTGTACACATACATGCTGATTTTATTCATAAACCATATGTCACAATATTGGGGGAAAGCAAATTATTATTCAAATTACAAAAGTCATTTTTATCCTCTAGGATTATTGCCAGAAGGGAAAATTCCCTAGTTCACAATAAGGTAACATTTGCTATCTTGTCAACATTAGAAGCACTTACAAACTAATAAACCTTTCTAAAGAAATTTGAGACAGAAAGGTGTCATCCTCAGTGCACTTCAAGTGACAGCACTGCTGAAGAAAAGGGGTCATCCATTTGCTTAAACACCTACAAATGCTAATAACATGAAACAAAACTCAAAATCAGAAAAATTAACTTGAGACAATAAGCATTATGATTTCTCTGTGTTGGAAAATGAAATCTTTGGATATAAGAGATGGATTAATGAAGATATCACTGCCTTGAAACACTATGGCTGATGCCAAGAAAGGCTTGCTTACAAGAGCATGGCATAGCTATCCTCTGAGAGGCTCTGCCAGCTCCTAACAAATACAGATGCAAATATTCACAGCCAACCATTGGACTGAGCCCTGGGACACCAAAGGAAGAGTTAAGGGAAGGACTGAAGGAGCTGAAGTGGAATTTGCAACCCCATAGGAACAACAACAATATCAAATAACCAGACCCCCAAGCCCTCCCAGGTACTAAACCATCAAAAAAAAAGTATATGGGATGGGTCCATGGCTCCAGGTACATATGTAGCAGAGGACTGCCTTATCTGGAATCAGTGGGAGGGGAGATCTTTGGTTTTGTGGAGGCTTTATGTCCCAGTGTAGGGGGATGGTAGAGGGTTGATGCTGGAGTGTGTGGGTGGGGGGAGTACCCCCCCTTAAAGGCAAAGGGGAGGGAGATGGGATGAGAGGGTTTGGGAGGGGACATAAGGAAGGGGGACAACATTTGAAATGTAAATAATTAAAATAACCAAGTTTTAAAAAATAATTAAATGTGGTATTTCTGATTAACAACATTTGTACTTTTAAGGACAGAATGATAAGTCTACATGAAACTGTGTTATTAACCTACATTATAATTACATGCTTAGAGAAATCCAATATATTTAAAGAAAATCCCATGGAGCTTTAAATCCTATGCAAAGAACTATAGAAAATAGAGGAATAGTAGGTACAAGGAGTCTTCCTGAGGGAAGAGCACAGCAATTGGTGGTCTAGTACCAACAAGTCAACCTTTAAATCATACATATGTGAAGAAATATCTGAGCTGAATTACTTACATACGAAGCACTATGAAATATATCAGTGTTATGTGTCTGAGTACATACACAAATGTATCTGTTTATATATATAATTATATATATGTATATAATTATATATATACATATGCATAAATTTGTACATACACATGCACACATATACATATAATAACATTAAGTAAAAACATAGAGAATGAACTTAAAGGAAAGTATGGAGGGTAGGTACATGGAAGTATGTGGAGGTATGAAAGGGAAGGAAGAAACACTGTAATTAAACAATAATATCAAAATTTTAAAAATTATATATTGGTCTACCTCTTGGAAAATGAAAGGTCTGCTTCCTTGGGAGAACCATTTTGTATTGAGATTATGCAGTTTGTCCAAAACTGCCTTTATGTCTCCAGGCCACATGTGCTTAGCAGCATCAAGTCTGAACCCTGCTACTCCAATGTCAATGAGATGGTTCATATAGTCAGCCACCTTGGTACGAACATAATCTTTCTCAAGTGCAAGATCCAGAAGGCCAGTCAGACGACAATTTCTGACCTGTTGGGAGAAAATGATTGATTTATAATATGTCATTTCTGCCTGAGAATTCATTTCCTCATTCAGCCATTTACACATTTATCAATAGCAAATTTTATATGGGTTTTAATTGGGACATAGAATGTATTCATGTTCTAATGTGGATGCAAACTATTTTTTGTTGTTGTAAATATAAAGAATATGTCAGAGATTAAAATAGATGAGTATCTTAGTTGGCCTATTTTCATTTCTGAGACTCCCTCTTCTTTCAGTCTCTGTCTCTGTCTCTGTCTCTCTCTCTCTCTCTGTCTCTCTCTCTCTCGTTCTCTCCACATTTCCTTCTCCATTTCTCTTTTATTCTTCCATCATTTCTCTTCATTTTACATAGGTGAAAAAATCAAAGCCAAGAAGTAACTCATGTTAAGTACACTGCTACAAAATGGAGACTGTAACTCAGTCTGAAAATTGTTTCTATATATGATTTGTATTTCTAATGATTTCCATTTTACCATATTTATATAATTGATTAAAACACGCTTTTTCAGACACATTTTCAAGAAAGCATTTCTGCCTTTATCATTAACCCTAGTGTATCCTTACAAAATAATGTAAAAATAATACAGGACATTTTTCCTTTCTATTATTTAGCATTCTGTATTAATAGCATTCTTTTTTCCTGTGTCCAATAGCATTTCATAAATTTCTGTGCATATGTAGAAACATATTCTTTATTTCCATCATTTCTCTCATTACCTGATAAGCATCATTGTAGTTATCAATTTCTCCATTACATTTATTATCGTTAAAGTCCCAAGCAGAGTATGGAACTGCTGGGAATTCCCTGTTATTTGGATTGAGGTAACTTCCACAGGTACTGCTTGTTCCTGCAGGATTGCCTGCGCCACACATGTGGTTAATGACAGCATCCACATAAATACGGACCTAACAAAGAAAAGTGCATATTTCAGTTGTACTAAAAAAAAAACTGTAGTTACATTGCAATCTCACAGCAAATCTCCAAAACATTTCACCTGATGCTTTGTAGTTTCACTTTAGAAAAGTGAGTCAAGTGAAAAAGGAAGCTGCTGTGAAATAAGATCAACTATAGTCATTATACATGGAAAAAAGATATAGAGCTCTTAAGAAGAAAGAAACAGACACTACCAGAACTACAAACAAAAGGTCTGTTTTGACAATGTAGGGCAAGGTATATATTTGAGCCTATTGTATTTGACATTTTACAGGGTTACAAGGAGATTGATCATAGCTTAATTTATACACTACATGGCTAAAGACCAGAGGAAAGGTACCGATCTCTTCATTATAGAACAAAGCAGATATTTACCACCTAAAATAATAATAGGGTAAGAAAACCTAAAAATTGTGGTTAGAAAACGACTTAATCCTCACATATCAATCAGTGCCCACAAAAATACTTTAGGATGTTTTAACACTTATTAATTTTAAAAGTCAATATTTTACTTTATGAGTACTATTCCTTCACCCTCAAACGGTATGTTATGCAAGGATTTCAACAACCAGACACCCCAGAGCTCCTAGGGACTAAACCACCAACCAAGAAGTACTCATGAAGGGATCCATGGATCCATCTGCATATGTAGCAGGCGATGGCCTTGTCCTTGTCGGGCATCAATAGGAGAAGAGGCCCTTGGTCCTGTGAAGGCTCAATTCCGAAGTGTAGGGGAATTGAGGGGGCAGAGATGGAGTAGTAGGTGGGTGAGTGGGTGGGGGAACACCCTTGTAGAAGCAGGGGCAAAGGGGTGGGAGAGGCAGTGTCTTGGGGAAATACGGGAAAAGGGATAATATTTGAAATGTAAATTTTTAAAAATCCAATAAAAGTTGACAATAAGATAAAAGTGTATTTTCAATAACTCATAAAATGTAAAGTAAAATTTTAGAACTTTAAATCTTGATTAAACAAAAAGAAATAGACACAAAAGAGAAATATTTCCACATAATATTTCCATAATTTTTAAAGAAAATGTGTCCTCACTTACACCAACATTGTTGCACCTTGTCACCATGTCTCTGAATTCATCTTCATTTCCAGACCTTGTGCAGATTTTATAGCTGATTGGTTGGTATCTTTCCCACCAAGGTCTTGATGGGTTATGAACTACAACGTTTTCATTGGGTGGAGAGACCTACAAGTAAAACAGTTATAATTAGTACCAGATGATGGCTTATGTTACATACCTAAATCTTATAGAAAGCTATCAATAATCTGGCATTACTTCTTAACCTATAAACATTCACTTCTGTTGTGTATCATAATATCACCAGATATTATGGAAGGACATTGCAGAGGTCCTCTTGATATTCTACAATAAGTACAAAGGTGCCACAACTACCAATCCTTTTTCTTTCTCAGCAAAGTCATGTGTGAAATGAAGTTGTGCTCTAAAGTCACTAGTCTTGATTAGAATATGATGTGAGCACAGTAAGCTCTGCATTTATTTGTGAAGTTATCTTACCTGCACCCCTCCAAATCCCTTAGGAGCTAAGTATCGCTCACATTCCTTGGCAATATCAACCCAGCGCCACTCGAACAGGTGGACAATAGCAGTCCTCCCATCTGAAGTATGTGGGTCATATTGAGCCCAGCAGAACCCAATGAGGGAAAGCAGCAGAACGAACTTCATTTTGCTTTGAAGTTGTCAGTGTTCTTTCTCTCTAGCGCCTATTTATATTTCTACAAAAAGTACATTTTCCAAAGTAAATGCTCATGAGTAAATATTTAAGGTACAGTCTATCATTCGAAAGAGATTAGTAGCAATGATGTGCACAGCTGAAGGTTCTTCAGAAACTCCCATGGAGAATAAACTTAATTCTTTTAAATATCAATTACTAATTGACTGATACTATATCTTACTTTTTGTGACCTCCACCAACCCGTACAAGGAGAATTACAACTGAAATCAAATATATCTGGGACGTTTCATCTCTAAATCTTTGTATTGCACCATTCCAAATAGAAATGGGAGTATCAATTCACTTCTTTTTGTTTCGCCTACTTAAGATTTTTTTTCATTATTTCAGTATTTTCATTTAATTTTAAGATGCTGCATTGTGCCATGCACCTACTACTGTAGTAAAAGTGAGAATGAAAAAAGTTAAGATTTTGTGCAAGTTGCCAATTTATAGAAAGTACTCTAAATCAATAGAATTATATAAGGGGGATAGCATTAAATTTAAATACTTCTGGAATTGTGAAATATCCCTTTCCTTTCATCAATCCATAGACTGAATCATCAGGGCTCAAAGCAGTAGAGTTCATTGTGCACGTGTTAGTTTTTCTCCTTAGCCAAATATCTTTTCTTCCTGACATAATACTTCATACAAAGTAAAAAATTACTGCCTTTCCAATCTATGTAAAATCTATAAAAGATGAGGCATTCAATCTCACTTGAGAGCTGCAGTAAGGGTTCTGTGGCCACAGGGTTAGCAGTGGCACCTCCGCCTTGTTGATAGCTACTGGCTTTTCATTCTGAGTTGATTACCTGTACCTATGGTTAAGGGAAATGCAATTGGTGACTCAGCCACCAGAGATATGGTTTTCCTATCACAAAGTTCTATAGAAGGTGCTAAGAATTTTCATCAACTTTATCATGTCCCTGCTTCTACACTGCGACAGAAGTTTAAGCTCACATGAACAGAAGCTCAAGATATTGTCCTATGGTGTGGTAAATGTGTAGAGTTATTAATGCACCTTCCGTGGGCATTAATTCTCGTGGATTGCGACCCCTAGATGTTCGGCAAATGAACGTCACGCATTTCCCAGCTTTGGGTAAATTACAATATGTACATGTGTCCATTGATATCAGTTCTGGTGTCCTACATGCTTCTCCCTTGACAGGGGAAAAAGCAGTTCGTGTCATATCTCACTGCTTAGAGGTTTGGGCTGCACGGAGAAAGCCCCTAGTGCTAAAGACAGATAATGGTCCTGCATATACTTCTTCTAAATTTAGTCAATTTTGCAAACAAATGCAAGTGAAACATATTGCTGGATTGCCCTATAATCCACAGGGCCAAGGTATCATTGAAAGAGCCCATCATACTTTGAAACAATATTTGCAAAAACAAAAAGAGGGGAATAGAGGCTATGACACCAAAGATGGCTCTATCCCTTACAATATTTACTCTTAATTTCTTAAAATTGGATGATGCTGGGAGTTCGCCAGCTGAAAGGCACGGACAATGGCCTCAACCACCCAATGAAATGGTCAAATGGAAAAATGTCCTTGATAATAAATGGTATGACCCGGATCCCATATTAATCAGCTCCAGGGGAGCTATTTGTGTTTTTCCACAGGGTGAAGATAATCCACTTTGGGTTCTGGACACAACTGGCAAGGACCCTGAAAGAGCGAGATGGATCCCAAGATGATCCTGTTACTCTTACTCCTGATGATTGAGACAAGGATAAGTATACCTTTGTGGGCCGTAGTGAGATCATGGCCAGTACCTTTACCGGTACATTCCAATTCTTCTACCTTGCCTTTGTTTTTTACAACTAACTGCTTTTTGGATGTGCCTTGTGCACGACAAACTCCTCAAGAGCTACGGGTGTATAATAGTACGAGTTTTCATTTAAATTATACACTATGTTTGTGCATAATGTGGATAAACCTTCTATACCCTGTATAATTTTAAAGAAAAAGATTATCTCTAATTGGGTAGGTCCCATTTACCAAAATAAAGTGAGCTCTGGAGTGTTATTTTATGCTTTAATGCAAGTTGTTCAAGGAGCGCAGTCAGGCTCAAGTGATGTTGGAAATAATGTAACTTCACCTATAAACATCACCACTATTATGGTAAAGGGAAATGTGACTATTCCCAAAACATCACGATGGCCTGTTGGCAATGCTACTGCTATACACAGCGTGCCTTGGTGCCATCCAGACCTTGCATTTCCTATAGTTTTTTCACCTTGTCAATCAAATGTTTTTCCTCGGAAAGAAATAGCAAAGGGTTTTGTTTTGTCACCACCATTAGATTTTGCCGTATGAATGATAAAGGAGATGCTACAGGAAAAGAAAATATTTGGCCATACTACCAATGGATTTTAAGTAATGAGGCAGGTGCTAGTACCAGTTTGTCAGCCTTTGCACTGCTGACTGGAACCTTTCATGAGATATTGAATGTTTCTGCCACACTTTCCAATATCTCTGCTCATTTAGATAATGTGACATCTAATAGAGTTATCAGAAATATGACTACTTCTCCAGTAGAAGTCTGTGTCAATCCTCCATTTTTCTTTATATTGGCTGAATTTCAAAATAATACAGAATGGTTAGATTGTACATATGTCACTTGTTTTATGACGCAATGCTAGAATAGAACTAATTTCTTAGCCTTAGTGGTACATTTACCAACCTTTGTCCCTGTGCCTGTTGAGGCAGATCCAGAGAAATTCCCAATCATGAGTCTTGTTTGGCAGAGGAGAGATTTTGGAATCACAGCTGCCATTGTTACTGCCATTACAGTGTCCAAGGCGGCGTCAGCGGTTACCACAAGAATTGCTATGACCAATCAAGTTAATACTGCTGACACCATAAATCAGATAGCAGAAAAAACATCTGAGGCATTGCTTACCCTGCAAAGGGCTGATTCTCATATTGCCTCAGGATTTATGTTAGTGAATCAAAGAGTAGATATTTCACAACATAACATGGAGCAGATGATGGATGTCATACGAATGAGTTGTGTGACATCAACCCCTCATGTGTGCATTACTCCCGTTAGGTATATTAACAATTCTTTCATTAAAAGTACAGATTTATCGAATTATCTGAAGGGGAACTGGTCGCAGGAGCTGGAAAGTTTGCAGATGAAGCTGCAGATACAGATCCTGAACTTTAATGGAACCAGAGTGGAACCAGTGACCCTTGGAGACTTCACCTCTTGGCTTACCTCTGCATTTTCTTGCTTTAAGGAATGGGTGGGAGTGATTTTGTTTTGTGCTGCCATATGCTGTGGACTGGTGTTCATGCTTTGGTTGGTTTGCAAATTCAGAACTCAACAAAAATGTGACAAGGTGATTATAACTCAGGCACTTTTAGCCATTGAAAACGGCACCTCCCCTGAAGTTTGGTTATCTATGCTCAAGAATTAGTTGACATCTGTGTTCTCTGCTCTTGCACCCCACAGATTTATGGATCCATTGCACTGGGATGAGAGAGACTCAATGATCATTGATCAGCCCTTGCACATTGCTGAGGTTTCCTCATTGCACGTGATAGGGTGATCATGATTTCTCCGCTAATTCATTCCTTAAAAAACTTGGCTGGCCTCTTTTGTTGAGTTTGCGCTAGGTCATTTAGCAATTACTGTCACACAGCATCTCGGTATCCAAAGACAGGCAACTTTCCTCATGCACAGACCAACCTAAGACATGGGGCCTGGTGTCGATAGGGTTACCCTATGATGGCCCTATGGCTGTGACACAGAGGAACGACCTAAAACAGGAGTCGTGGTGGATAGACATAATTGCACAGGCCTAGTCCAGCATCATTTTATTAAAATAAAAAGGGGGAGATGTGGGAAGCCGAAAACGCCATTACAAGATGGCACTGGTGGCAAAATGCCAACGCCCATGAATATGGGTAAACAACCAATGTGCACATGTGCATAAGAGTTTTTTGCGGAGTCACTGCCTGGCCCAAGGCATATTAATGAGGTATTAGTAGCATAACCAATCAGGTATGGACACTTCACTCGTAGGCCTATATAAGCAGCACCATTTCTGGGGCTCGGGGCCTTTCGCCTACACAGTCCATGCTCTCCCAATAAAGGTGTTGCAGAAGGATCATGTTGTGGCATCTTACTTGCTGGCAAGTCGTGTGTCCCACATTTTACTGAGTATTTTTGCATCAATGTTCATGAGGGAGATTGTTCTGAAGTTCTTTTTCTTTGTTTGGTCTTTGGGTGATTTAGGTATAAGCTTAATTGTGGTTTTATGTAATGAATTGGGTCTAGACTCTAATTAAGCAAGTGAAAGATCTATATGACAAAAGGTTCAAGTCTCTGAAGAAAGAAATCAAAGAAGATCTCAGAAGATGGAAAGATCTACCATGCTCATGGATTGGCAGAATTAATATAGTAAAAATGGCCATCTTGTGGAAACCAATCTGTAGATTTAATAAATTCCCCATGAAAATTCTAACTAATTTCTTCATAGAGTTAGAAAGAGCAATTGGCAAATTCATTTGGAACAACAACAACAAAACAAAAACAAAAACAAACAAACAAAAAAACATTATACCAAAAACTATTCTCAACAACTGGGAGAATCACCATAACTGACCTCATGTTCTATTACAGAGCAATAGTTATAAAAACAACAACAAAACCTGTATGATATTGGTCCAATGATAGGCATGAAGATCAAGAGGATCCAGAAAAGAACCCACACACATATGGTCACTTGATCTTAACGAAGAAGCTAAAACCATCTAGAGGAAAAATGTATTTTCAACAAATGGTGCTTTCTCAACTGTTGGTTAGCATGTAGGAGAATGCAAATTGACCCATTCTTATCTCCTTGTACAAAGCTCAAGTCCAAGTGGATCAAGGACCTCCACATAAAACCAGATACCCTGAAACTAATAGAAAAAAAAAGTGGGTAAGAGCCTCAAACATATGGGCACAGAGGTAAATTTTCTGAACAGAACATCAATGGCTTGTGCTATAAGATCAAGAATCAGTAGACAAATGGGACCTAGTAAAATTGCAAAGCTTCTGTAAGGCAAAGGACATTGTCAACAAGATGAAAAGGCAGCCAAAAGATTGGGAAAAGATCTTTATCAATCCTACATCTGATCGAGGGCTAATATCCAATATATACAAAGAACACAAGAAGATGGACTCAAAAAAATCAAATAACACTGTTTAAAAAAATGGGGTACATAGCTAAACAAAATTTTTTACCTGAGGAATGTTGAATGGCCGAAAAGCACCTAAAAAAAAATTCCAACATCCTTAGTCATCTGGAAAAGCAGATGAAAACAACCCTGAGATTCCAACTCACACAAGTCAGAATGGCTAAAATAAAAATCTCAGGTCACAGCAAATACTGGCAAGGATGTGGAGAAAGAGGAACACCCCTCCATTGCTGGTGGGAGTGCAAACTTGTACAACCACTCTGGAAAACAGTTTATCCTAGAATATTAGACATAGTATTACCTGAGGACCAAGCAATACCACTCTTGGGCATATACCCAGAAGATTCTCCAGCATGTAATAAGGACACATGTTCCTCTATGTTCATTCATAGAAGCCTTATGAGTAATAGCCAGGAGCTGGAAAGAACCCAGATGTCGAGCCTCAGCAGCAGCGGTCGCCATCTGGGTTCCAGGACTCAGCGGGACCTAGGAAATTAGCCTGAACAGGTTAGAGGGTGCGCCAGAGAACCGGACAGCTTCTGGGACAGGCAGAAGCACAGAGACGCTGAGGCAGCACCCTTGGCGGGCCGCAGACAGCCAGCCACCGTCCGGACCAGAGGACAGGTGTCCGCCTGGCTCGGGAGGCGGCCTCAGCCTCAGGAGCAGCGGTCGCCATCTTGGTTCCAGGACTCCCTGGAACTTAGGAATTTAGTCTGCACAGGTGAGAGTCTGCACCACAGAAACTGACAGCTTCTGGGAACTGCCAAAGCAACACAGCTTCTGAGAGAGGCCCTGTTTTGGGCCTTCTTCTTCGACCAGGAGGAGGTCCAAAAACAAGATATCTGCGCACTTTCCCCCGTAAAGAGCTGCCAGCAGAGAGTGCTCTGAGCACTGAAATTCAGAGGAGAGAATCTGTCTCCCAGGTCTGCTGAGAGACGGTAACAGAATCACCAGAAGAACAATCTCTAAACAGAGTCAACTATAACTACTAACTCCAGAGATTACCAGATGGCGAAAGGTAAACGTAGGAATCCTACTAACAGGAACCAAGACCACTCACCATCATCAGAACCCAGCACTCCCACTTCGCCCAGTTCAGGGCACCCCAACACACCCGAAAACCTAGACCTAGATTTAAAAGCATATCTCGTGATGATGGTAGAGGACATCAAGAAGGACTTTAATAAATCACTTAAAGAAATACAGGAGAACACTGCTAAAGAGTTACAAGTCCTTAAAGAAAAACAGGAAAACACAATCAAACAGGTAGAAGTCCTTACAGAAAAAGAGGAAAAAACATACAAACAGGTGATGGAAATGAACAAAACCATACTAGACCTAAAATGGGAAGTAGACACAATAAAGAAAACTCAAAGTGAGGCAACACTGGAGATAGAAACCCTAGGAAAGAAATCTGGAACCATAGATTTGAGCATCAGCAACAGAATACAAGAGATGGAAGAGAGAATCTCAGGTGCAGAAGATTCCATAGAGAACATCGACACAACAGTCAAAGAAAATGGAAAATGCAAAAAGATCCTAACTCAAAATATCCAGGAAATCCAGGACACAATGAGAAGACCAAACCTACGGATAATAGGAGTGGATGAGAATGAAGATTTTCAACTCAAAGGACCAGCAAACATCTTCAACAAAACTATTGTAGAAAACTTCCCAAATATAAAGAAAGAGATACCTATGAACATACAAGAAGCCTACAGAACTCCAAATAGACTGGACCAGAAAAGAAATTCCTCCCGACACATAATAATCAGAACAACAAATGCACTAAATAAAGATAGAATACTAAAGCAGTAAGGGAAAAAGGTCAAGTAACATACAAAGGCAAGCCTATCAGAATTACACCAGATTTTTCACCAGAGACTATGAAAGCCAGAAGAGCCTGGACAGATGTTATATAGACACTAAGAAGACACAAATTCCAGCCCAGGCTACTATACCCAGCCAAACTCTCAATTACCATAGATGGAGAAACCAAAGTATTCCACGACAAAACCAAATTCACACATTATCTCTCGACGAATCCAGCCCTTCAAAGGATAATAACAGAAAAAAACCAATACAAGAACGGGAACAATGCCCTAGAAAAAACAAGAAGGTAATCCCTCAACAAACCTAAAAGTAGACAGCCACAAGAACAGAATGCCAACTTTAACAACAAAAATAACAGGAAGCAACAATTACTATTCCTTAATATCTCTTAACATCAATGGTCTCAACTCCCCAATAAAAAGACATAGACTAACAAACTGGCTACACAAACAAGACCCAACATTTTGCTGTTTACAGGAGACACATCTCAGAGAAAAAGATAGACACTACCTCAGAATAAAAGGCTGGAAAACAATTTTCCAAGCAAATGGTATGAAGAAACAAGCTGGAGTAGCCATCCTAATATCTGATAAGATTAACTTCCAACCCAAAGTCATCAAAAAAGACAAGGAGGGGCACTTCGTTCTCATCAAAGGTAAAATCCTCCAAGAGGAACTCTCAATTCTGAATATCTATGCTCCAAATACAAGGGCAGCCACATTCATTAAAGAAACTTTAGTAAAGCTCAAAGCACACATTGCACCTCACACAATAATAGTGGGAGACTTCAAAACACCATTTTCACCAATGGACAGATCATGGAAACAGAAACTAAACAGGGACACACTGAAACTAACAGAAGTGATGAAACAAATGGATCTGACAGATGTCTACAGAACATTTTATACTAAAACAAAAGGATATACCTTCTTCTCAGCACCTCATGGTACCTTCTCCAAAATTGACCACATAATAGGTCACAAAACAGGCCTCAACAGATTCAAAAATATTGAAATTGTCCCATGTATCCTATCAGATCACCATGCACTAAGGCTGATCTTCAATAACAAAAAAAATAACAGAAAGCCAACACTCACGTGGAAACTGAACAACACTCTTCTCAATGATACCTTGGTCAAGGAAGGAATAAAGAAAGAAATTAAAGACTTTTTAGAGTTTAATGAAAATGAAGCCACAACGTAACCAAAACTTTGGGACACAATGAAACCATTTCTAAGAGGGAAACTCATAGCTCTGAGTGCCTCCAAGAAGAAACGGGAGAGAGCACATACTAGCAGCTTGACAACACATCTAAAAGCTCTAGAAAAAAAGGAAGCAAATTCACCCAAGAGTAGACGGCAGGATATAATCAAACTCAGGGGTGAAATCAACCAAGTGGAAACAAGAAGAACTATTCAAAGAATTAACCAAACGAGGAGTTGGTTCTTTGAGAAAATCAACAAGATAGATAAACCCTTAGCTAGACTCACTAGAGGGCACAGAGACAAAATCCTAATTAACAAAATCAGAACTGAAAAGGGGGACATAACAACAGATCCTGAGGAAATCCAAAACACCATCAGATCCTTCTACAAAAGGCTAAACTCAACAAAACTGGAAAACCTGGAAGAAATGGACAAATTTCTGGACAGATACCAGGTACCAAAGTTGAATCAGGATCAAGTTGACCATCTAAACAGTCCCATATCCCCTAAAGAAATAGAAGCAGTCATTAATAGTCTCCCAGCCAAAAAAAGCCCAGGACCTGATGGGTTTAGTGCAGAGTTCTATCAGACCTTCAAAGAAGATCTAATTCCAATTCTGCACAAACTATTCCACAAAATAGAAGCTAAAGGTACTCTACCCAACTCATTCTATGAAGCCACAATTACTCTGATACCTAAACCACAGAAAGATCCAACAAAGATAGAGAACTTCATACCAATTTCTCTTATGAATATCGATGCAAAAATCCTCAATAAAATTCTCGCTAACCGAATCCAAGAACACATTAAAGCAATCATCCATCCTGACCAAGTAGGTTTTATTCCAGGGATGCAGGGATGGTTTAATATACGAAAATCCATCAATGTAATCCACTATATAAACAAACTCAAAGACAAAAACCACATGATCATCTCGTTAGATGCAGAAAAAGCATTTGACAAGATCCAACACCCATTCATGATAAAAGTTCTGGAAAGATCAGGAATTCAAGGCCCATACCTAAACATGATAAAAGCAATCTACAGCAAACCAGTAGCCAACATCAAAGTAAATGGAGAGAAGCTGGAAGCAATCCCACTAAAATCAGGGACTAGACAAGGCTGCCCACTTTCTCCCTACCTTTTCAACATAGTACTTGAAGTATTAGCCAGAGCAATTCGACAACAAAAGGAGATCAAGGGGATACAAATTGGAAAGGAGGAAGTCAACATATCACTTTTTGCAGATGATATGATAGTATATATAAGTGACCCTAAAAATTCCACCAGAGGACTCCTAAACCTGATAAAAAGCTTCAGTGAAGTAGCTGGATATAAAATTAACTCAAACAAGTCAATGGCCTTTCTCTACACAAAGAATAAACAGGCTGAGAAAGAAATTAGGGAAACAACACCCTTCTCAATAGTCACAAATAATATAAAATATCTCGGCGTGACTCTAACTAAGGAAGTGAAAGATCTGTATGATAAAAACTTCAAGTCTCTGAAGAAAGAAATGAAAGAAGATCTCAGAAGATGGAAAGATGCCCCATGCTCATGGATTGGCAGGATCAACATTGTAAAAATGGCTATCTTGCCAAAAGAAATCTACAGATTCAATGCAATCCCCATCAAAATTCCAACTCAATTCTTCAACGAATTAGAAGGAGCAATTTGCAAATTCATCTGGAATAACAAAAAACCTAGGATAGCAAAAACTCTTCTCAAGGATAAAAGAACCTCTGGTGGTATCACCATGCCTGACCTAAAGCTTTACTAAAGAGCAATTGTGGTAAAAACTGCATGGTACTGGTATAGAGACAGACAAGTAGACCAATGGAATAGAATTGAAGACCCAGAAATGAACCCACACACCTATGGTCACTTGATCTTCGACAAGGGAGCTAAAACCATCCAGTGGAAGAAAGACAGCATTTTCAACAATTGGTGCTGGCACAACTGGTTGTTATCATGTAGAAGAATGCGAATCGATCCATACTTATCTCCTTGTACTAAGGTCAAATCTAAGTGGATCAAGGAACTTCACTTAAAGCCAGAGACACTGAAACTTATAGAGGAGAAAGTGGGGAAAAGCCTTGAAGATATGGGCACAGGGGAAAAATTCCTGAACAGAACAGCAATGGCTTGTGCTGAAGATCGAGAATTGACAAATGGGACCTAATGAAACTCCAAAGTTTCTGCAAGGCAAAAGACACCGTCAATAAGACAAAAAGACCACCAACAGATTGGGAAAGGATCTTTACCTATCCTAAATCAGATAGGGGACTAATATCCAACATATATAAAGAACTCAAGAAGGTGGACTTCAGAAAATCAAATAACCCCATTAAAAAATGGGGCTCAGAACTGAACAAAGAATTCTCACCTGAGGAATACTGAATGGCAGAGAAACACATGAAAAAATGTTCAACATCCTTAATCATCAGGGAAATGCAAATCAAAACAACCCTGAGATTCCACCTCACACCAGTCAGAATGGCTAAGATCAAAAATTCAGGTGACAGCAGATGCTGGCGTGGATATGGAGAAAGAGGAACACTCCTCCATTGTTGGTGGGATTGCAGGCTTGTACAACCAATCTGGAAATCAGTCTGGCGGTTCCTTAGAAAATTGGACATAGTACTACTGGAGGATCCAGCAATACCTCTCCTGGGCATATATCCAGAAGATGCCCCAACTGGTAAGAAGGACACATGCTCCACTATGTTCATAGCAGCCTTATTTATAATAGCCAGAAGCTGGAAAGAACCCAGATGCCCCTCAACAGAGGAATGGATACAGAAAATGTGGTACATCTACACAATGGAGTACTACTCAGCTATTAAAAAGAATGAATTTATGAAATTCCTAGCCAAATGGATGGACCTGGAGGGTATCATCCTGAGTGAGGTAACACATTCACAAAGGAACTCACACAATATGTACTCACTGATAAGTGGATATTAGCCCAAAACCTAGGATACCCAAGATATAAGATACAATTTCCTAAACACATGAAACTCAAGAAAAATGAAGACTGACGTGTGGACACTATGCCCCTCCTTAGAAGTGGGAACAAAACACCCTTGGAAAGGAGTTACAGAGACAAAGTTTGGAGCTGAGATGAAAGGATGGACCATGTAGAGACTGCCATATCCAGGGATCCACCCCATAATCAGCATCCAAACGCTGACACCATTGCATACACTAGCAAGATTTTATGAAAGGACCCAGATGTAGCTGTCTCTTGTGAGACTATGCCGGGGCCTAGCAAACACAGAGGTGGATGCTCACAGTCAGCTAATGGATGGATCACAGGGCTCCCAATGGAGGAGCTAAAGAAAGTACCCAAGGAGCTAAAGGGATCTGCAACCCTATAGGTGGAACAACATTATGAACTAACCAGTACCCCGGAGCTCTTGACTCTAGCTGCATATGTATCAAAAGATGGCCTAGTCGTCCTATCGCTGGAAAGAGAGGCCCATTGTACATCCAAACTTTATATTCTCCAGTACAGGGGAACTCCAGGGCCAAAAATGGGGAGTGGGTTGGTAGGGGAGTGGGGGTGGGTGGGTATGGGGACTTTTGGTATAGCATTGGAAATGTAAATGAGCTAAATACCTAATAAAAAATTTTAAAAAAAATGGGGCTCAGAACTGAACAAAGATTTCTCACCCGAGGAATAGCGAATGGCAGAGAAGCACCTGAAAAAATGTTCAACATCTTTAATCATCAGGGAAATGCAAATCAAAACAACCCTGAGATTCCACCTCACACCAGTCAGAATGGCTAAGATGAAAAATTCAGGTGACAGCAGATGCTGGCAAGGATGTGGAGAAAGGGGAACACTCCTCCATTGTTGGTGAGATTGCAAGCTTGTACAATCACTCTCGAAATCAGTCTGGCGGTTCCTCAGAAAATTGGACATAGTACTACCGGAAGATCCAGCAATACCTCTTCTGGGCATATATCCAGAAGATGCCCCAACCGATAAGAAGGAATTTCACATAAAACCAGAGACACTGAAACTTATAGAGGAGAGAAAGTGGGGAAAAGCCTTGAAGATATGGACACAGGGGAAAAATTCCTAAATAAAACAGCAATGTCTTCTACTGTAAGATCGAGAATTGACAAATGGGACCTCATGAAACTGCAAAGCTTCTGCAAGGCAAAAGACACTGTCAATAAGACAAAAAGGCCACCAACAGATTGGGAAAGGATCTTTACCTATCTTAAATCAGATAGGGGAGTAATATCCAATATATATAAAGAACTCAAGAGGGTGGACTCCAGAAAATTAAATAACCCCATTAAAAAATGGGGCTCAGAACTAAACAAAGAATTCTCACCTGAGGAATACCGAATGGCTGAGAAGCACCTGAAAAAATGTTCAGCATCCTTAATCATCAGAGAAATGCAAATCAAAACAACCCTGAGATTCCATTTCACACCAGTCATAATGGCTAAGATCAAAAATTCAGGTGACAGCAGATGCTGGAGAGGATGTGGAGAAAAAGGAACACTCCTCCATTGTTGATGGGATTGCAAGCTTGTACAATCACTCTGGAAATCAGTCTGGCGGTTCCTCAGAAAATTGGACATAGTACTACCGGAGGATCCCACAATACCTCTCCTGGGAATATATCCAGAAGATGTCACAACTGGTAAGAAGGACACATGCTCCACTATGTTTATAACAGCCTTGTTTATAATAGCCAGAAGCTGGAAAGAACCCAGATGCCCCTCAACAGAGGAATGGAAACAAAAAATGTGGTACATTTACACAATGGAGTACTAGTCAGCTATTAAAAAGAATGAATTTATGAAATTCCTAGGCAAATGGTTGGACCTGGAGGGCATCATCCTGAGTAAGGTAACACAATCATAAAAGAACTCAAATGATATGTACTCACTGATAAGTGGATATTAGCACAGAAACTTAGTATAGCGAGATATAAGGTACAATTTGCAAAACACATGAAATTGAAGAAGAACGAAGACCAAAGTGTGGACACTGCCCCTTCTTAGAATTGGAAACAATCACCCATGGAAGGAGTTACAGAGACAAAGTTTGGAGCTGAGACAAAAGGATGGACCATCTAGAGACTGCCATATCCAGGGATCCATCCCATAATTAGTCTCAAAACGATGACACCATTGCATATACTAGCAAGCGTTTGCTGCTAGGACCCTGATATAGCTGTCTCTTGTGAGACTAGGCCGGGGCCTAGCAAACACATAAGTGATGCTCACAGTCAGCTATTGGATGGATCACAGGGCCCCCAATGGAAGAGCTAGAGAAAATATCTGAGGAGCTAAAGAGATCTGCAAATCTGTAGGTGCAACATTATGAAACAGTACCCCGGAGCTCTTGACTCTAGTTGCATATGTATCAAAAGATGACCTAGTCCGCCATCACTGCAAAGAGAGTCCCATTGGACACACAAACTTTATATGCCCCAGTACAGGGGAATGCCAGGGCCAAAAATAATGGGAATGGGCGGGTAGGGAAGTGTGGGGGGGGAGGGTGTGTTGGACTTTTGGGATAGCATTAGAAATGTAATTGAGGAAAATACGTAATAAAAAAATATTTAAAAAAAAGGACCTCCACATAAAACCAGATACACTGAAACTTACAATAGAAGAAAGTGGGGAAGAGCCTCAAACATGTGGGCATGTGGGAAATTTTCCTGAACAGAACACCTATGGCTTATGCTATTAGATCAAGAATCAACAAATAGGACCTCAGAAAACTGCATAGCTTCTGTGTGCAAAGGACACTGTCAATTCGATAAAATGGCAACCAACAGATTGGAAAAGTTCTTTACCAATCCTACATTCAATAGAGGGTTAATAACCAATATATACAAAGAACTCAAGAAGTTAGAGTCCAGAGAAGAAAATAACCCTATTAAAAATGGGGTATAGAGCTAAACAAAAATTTTCAACTGAGGAATATAGAATAGCTGAAAAGCACCTAAAAGTCTTATAGAGTACAAAAGGAGGAAATTTTAAAAAATACATATATTTCTAAAGAACTTTCCACACCAACTTGCATAAATCAGCAACCATAAAAACCTACAGTTAGTGTTTATAAACAACAGAAATCTTCATTGTTTTGGTTTCAATTTTCCTCTTTTGGAGGATCAGAAAGGCCAGATTACTTTCTACCAGCCATGTAAGTCACATTTCATCTAACTTCTGAGGAGATGCAATTCTACCTGATGCTCAGAAGAAACACAAGTAAATTTGGTTATGGACAGTATTAAGGAGGCTGGTTTTCTGACCGGATATCATAAAAAGAGAATTCTAATATCCTGTGATGGGCATTATCGGAAATAAACTTTTTTGTACAAAAAAACTAGAACTTCATAAATTTGTTATCTCATCTTTTCACTATTCTCTCTTTCAAACTTTATATAGTTCTCAAAAGGTGGATTCTGTCATTACTGTGTGATCTGAGCTCCACGGTGACCTATTGTGTACTGGGTACCACCACCCTGGTGTCCTAGGATGCTACAGGCTTCCCTGGGCTGCTGCTTTATCACCTCCTCTATTAAAACATAATTTATCACTTTGCTTTCTCACTATGCAACCTCCTCTTCTATGTTCAACTTTACCTCTGAATCACTTACATAATTATAGGGGTAAAAGTCTTGTAAAATTAGTTTAAAGATAACAGTATTTTTTAATATTTTTATTAGGTGTTTTCCTCATTTACATTTCCAATGCTATCCCAAAAGTCCCTCATACCCTCCCCCACACACTCCCCTACCCACCCACTCCCACTTTTTGGCCCTGGCATTCCCCTGTACTGGGGCATATAAAGTTTGCAAGTCCAATGGGCCTCTCTTTCCAGTGATGGCCGACTAGTCCATTTTTTGATACATATGCAGCTAGAGTCAAGAGCTCCAGGGTACTGGTTAGTTCATAATGTTGTTGCACCTACAGGGTTGCAGATCCCTTTAGCTCCTTGGGTATTTTCTCTAGCTCCTCCATTGGGGGCCCTGTGATCCATCCAATAGCTGACTGTGAGCATCCACTTCTGTGTTTGGTAGGCCCTGTCAAGATAACAGTATTTTAAACATTGAGCTAAATTGAATCAATAAAATAAATAAGAGAATAATGGGAACAGATTCAATGAATCAAAGGTCTGTTGTGAGGTTCAAGTTTGTCACCCACAATATGATGCTTAAAGAAAATACTAAAGTCATACAACACATAATGTGAAATTGTGATCACATTAACATGTAGGATGAGTAAAGAAACCATCAGTGGAAAGAGAGGCCCATTGGTCTTGCAAACTTTATATGCCTCAGTACAGGGGAACACCAGGGCCAAGAAGTGGGAGTGGGTGGGTAGGGGAGTGGGGGTGTATGAGGGAATTTTGGAATAGCATTGGAAATGTAACCAAAGAAAACACCTAATATAATAATAATAATAATAATGATAATAATAAAGAAAGTCATCGGAAAGTTGGTAGAAAGATTGGTTCACAGTCGTATTACAGGAAATAGTGCAGACATTGTTCGAAGCCAAGCTCTCCAGCTCACAGTTTCCATCCTCCTTACTCCCTTATTAGTTGTGATGGTAAAATCAAATAATTTTGTTGAAAAATATCTTGGAATATAGAAAGTATTTTAAAGTAATAAAAGTGGATATTATACTCAGTTTTCTTCTTTTTCTAGTGTTCATTCCACATGAGATTAACTGTTTCTGTTACATTATTCTCTAATCTTATGTAGGAAGAATGTATATTTGCTAAACAACATTTTATGCTCTTCCACTTGTATATGTTTTTTTTTTCCTTTAACCTCTTGTCTTTTGTTGGTGAAGCTTGCCTTTGTAGTTCCTTCTCAAATTCTTAAATTGTTAACTTCCTGAATTCTCTCAGTTTGGTTTCTTTATTGATTCAATTTACAATTTCATGTCTTGAACGGTTTTATTTATTTCCATACACTTTGTGTATTTCTTGATTTTGTTAAGGGATTAATCATTTCCTCTTTAAAGATCTCTATCATATTTATAAGGTTATTATGGGAGATTTTTATTTCTTTTTTAATTCTTTTCAGATTTGTTGTATTTATATACATTCCAAATATTGCCACCCTTCCAAGTCTCCCTCAAGAGTTCTTCAACCCTTCCACCCTTCCCTTGGCCCCTGAGAGGGTACTTCCCACGACCCTTTCACCCTTCCCCCTCCCTGGGGCATCAAGTCTCTACTGGAGAATTAGGTGAATCTTTTACTACTGAAAGCAGACAAATTCCTCTGTTACATATGTGCCAGGGGCCAGGTACCAGCCCATGTATGCTCTTTGGTTGGTAGCTTAGTTTCTGAGAGCTCAAGAGGTCTGGAATAATTAATACCATTGTTATTCCTGTGGGGTTGCCATCCCCCTTCAACTTCTTCAATCCTTCCCATAACTCTGCCAATGGGGTCTATAACCTCAGTCCAATGGCTGTAACTGTCTGCATCTGTTTTATGCAGCTGCTGGTTGAACCTTTCAGAGGGCAGTCATGCTAGGCTCCTATCTGCAAACACAACATGTCATCAGTAATTGTATCAGGATTTCAGTCCCACCCTTGGGATGGATCCCGAGTTGAGCTAGTCACTAATGGCCTCTACATCACCCCTGGACATATAACCAAAAGATACTCCACCATACCCTAAGGTCAAGGTCTTTTTTTTTTTTCTTCACTTATGTTGAAATACTCAGGGCCTGCTGTGGTAGGATAGCTGGGATCCAGTGATGGCTCTGTGTTGCCTGTTTTTCTTGCCTGTTCTGCTGGTGTGTTCATATGAAAGGCCTGCTGATGTTGAAGGCTGGATAATTGGGATGAGTTGGGGACTAGAGATTGGAAGATAAGGAATTTCACATTGTTTTGGGACGGGGTAAGAGAGGAAAGGGAAACTAACTACAAGTTTCCTGCTACAGAGCTGGGGTTGAGACTTCAGAGATTATATCTCAGGAGCAGCAGTTGAGGTGGGGGTCTGCCCTCAGCCTACTTGTTTCCCTGGGAGGAAGAGCCCTTAGGTTAGCATGAAGTGCCTGGTGGACTTTCAGCTAGGAATGAAGGGGATGTATCTTTTTTGTTTGTTTATTTGTTTCAATTGATTATTTTATTTATTTAGATTTCAAATGGTTTTCACTTTTCCAGTATCCATTCTACAAACACCCTATCCCATCTCCCCTCTCACTGCCTCTATGAGGTTGCTCACCCACCTACCCACTCACTCCTGCCTCACCACCCTAGCATTCCCCTACACTGGGGCATCTAGCCATCACAGGACCAAGGGCTTCCCTTCCCATTGATACCAGATAAGGCAATCCTCTGCTACAAATGCAGCTGGAGTCATGGGTCCCTCCATGTATACTTTTTGGTTTGTGCTTTAGTCCCTGAGAACTTTGGGGGTATGTGGTTGGTTGATATCGCTGTTCTTCTTATGGAGTTGCAAACCTGTTCAGTTCCTTCAGTCCTTTCCCTAACTCCTCCATTGGGGTCCCAGTGCTTAGTCTAATGATTGGCTGCAAACATCTTCCTAAGTATTGATCAGATTCTGGCATATCTTTTCAGGATACAGCTATATCAGGCTGCTGTCTGCATGTACTTCTTGGCATCAGCAATAGTGTCTGGGTTTGATGGCTGTATATGGTATGGATCCCCAGATGGGGCAGTCTCTGGATGGCTTTTCCTTCAGTCTCTGTTCCAATCTTTACCACTGTATTTCCTATAAAAGGAGCAATTTTGGGTTAAAATTTTGGAGATGAGTGGGTGGCCCCACCCCTCAACTGGGGGGCTGTGCCTAACCTCTGGATATGGTCTCTACAGCTTCACTCTCTCCCACACCCACTTCAGTAAAAACTGTGTGGCAGGCCCAAAAGCTTAGAAACTTAGTCTCCTGGAACCTTGGCATCACATAGAATGAATGCTCTAAACTTGTCCTGGCATTAGAGGGTGAATGGACCTGTCTGCTTTCCTTCAATATTGTTTTATTATAAGTGCCTCTGAGTAATTATTTTTGACATATAACTAAGTTAGATTACCCTCCACCAGTGTTCCATTATCCTAGGAAATCGTTGAGCCAAACTTGGACTTTGATTTTTGTAAGAATGCTACTCATTCAGATGAAAAGCCTCCAGTGTTGATAGAGAGACAGTGAAAGAAATCAGGCACTACAGTTTACTAGAATAGGGCTAGAAATTTCAGGGCTAGTCTACAAGAAAATACTTATAATAATAGCCGAGTCACTCCAATACACAGGAATTTACAATGGCCTAGGAAGGAGAAAGGTGTGGTCTAAGAAGGAACTTGAGTAAATACTTAGAACAATAGCTGAGTCACTCCCATACACAAGAATTTACAATGGCCTAAGGGAAAGATGGATTATACAATGGACAAGAATTGGAACTATGGCAATAAGTTATAATAATATATTAATAACCCTGGCTTCTTAGGATAAGCTGACCTTATGTGGGGCTGCTTTTGTTCCTAGTTGTTAACATTGATTTTTATCCCAGTTGATTCCTGTGAGCTTTTATGTATGCATTCCTCTGTATTGTTGTAAAAGTCATTTTGCATTGGGTAACCTCAATGTACCTTGGATGACCTTTATGTATCACTTAATTTCCTTGTCTCCTTCTATAATATAAGTCTGATGCTTGCTTTGAGAAATTACATTCATATCGATACTCCCTTGTGTTCACAGCTTTTTGTCATCCCGCTGACTCCCTGCCTACCTGAATACTGGGACCCTGATTGAGGGGCCAACTGAGGCCAGTCCGTGGCATCTCTATCCTTTGTGGGGTATTTTAGCCAGTCATCCCATTGAGTCCTGGGACCCTCTTGCTCTCCTGGCATCTGGGACTTTCTGGTGGCTACCCACAGCTCCCCATCAAAGGAGGATGTAACTTAAGGGGGATAATATGTGATATCCACAAGAGATGTGGGTAGGAAGGAGAGAAGGCAGCAGCCAGTATTCTGTTGTGGCAATAGGGACAAATAAATCAACAGGATTTCATATGAGGGAATAGACAGCCAAAATTATCTTTCCATCATTATCACAAAAAGACTTCTAAGAAACCTCTCATTGATGTTAGATGAACATGAAAATCAACCTTGATATTTATAAGTCACTGGAAAATCTAAGGGATTTTTTTTATGACTAAAGCGTAATATTTTCTCTTCTGTTTAATAAAAACATGTGGTTCCTGAGCACAGTGTAGTTCACATATTCCTACAGCACTCATTTCTCAAGGGATTCATGATGCCAAAGGGGAAGTAAATCAGAGTGTTGTAGAATATTAACAGTGAAAGAAAGTTTTGGAATAAATTAATTTGGCGATTTCTAGACTGTAAAAGAGAACAAATATGAATTTCTATACTTATCAATCTCCCCGTTTTTACTGCCCTGGAGATTTTTCTGAGATGTTTTCAATGCTTGGAAAGCACTCGAGCATTAGGATATGGCTATAGTCTAAGAATAGAAAACAAACTATACAACGACTTTCTACATTAATAAAACTATGATTAGTACATTGGTTTCTTTCTTAAATATTATTTTTAGTTACTTAAAGTCACTTACTTATATCCACTCTTATTTATCTTCTATGGAAGTTAAGATGTAAAAATAGATAAGTGATATATTCTTAAATAGCAAATTTTAAATTTCACAGTGATTTTACAAAGTAAATTGTTGTAGCAAATATTTAACCTCAAATGGGGGTTTCTACCCTGCCTTTGATGATTCAGTTCCCAGATAAAAGACACAAGACCTGTACATTTATAATAACCTTTAAATCAGCACAGGGGCTGGGCAGATATCTGCCCTCTAGGCTATTAATGTCTAGTTCCCATCAATGACCCCAAGTTATAACGTGCTATGGTCCTTCTGGACTGCTATTACCTCTACTTGGCCAGCCCTCGTGGCCATGTTTTCATACTCACCTACCCAATGGTATCTTCTCTATCAACCTTCTCTCCCTTTCCTTCCCTCTCAAGATCCTGCATCAGATCTCAAGACTGGGAACCAAAACCTCACCTCTCTTCTGCCCAGATAAAGGGTGTCAGGATCTTTATTCAACCAGTAGTTTTAAATTAAGCAGCAAGATCATAACTTTTTTATGTGTAGATTCTCTTGCCTTAGAACTTGGGATCCCATATTTACCATTATAATACACAGCAAAAGACCACACTTGAGCAGTAAACACTTCAAAAAATAATTCTAGGATATTCATGGTATTTTGCTAATTATTAATTTGTAACTACTAAAACTTTTTGTATTATTATTATTTTTATCATTATTATTTAGATTCCTAATTGTTTCTAACAGTGGAGAAAAGGAAAGAGTAGATGAGTGTGTAGTGATGAGTGAAGGACCTGGGCAGGGAGGACAAATGATGATCAAAATATATTTTAGGAAACAAAATCTATTTCAATAAAAAAAAAAATACAAAGAAGGCATCTACATCTGCTCAGGGGTTACTGCCCTAGATTCTCCATTATACACACATTTGGGAAATCAAAGCTGGTGACCCAGAATTATACACTAAAGTCAGCTACCAGTAGTACTCCATGAGATTGCAGAAAATAAACTTTGAATCAGAGGTGATGAATATTAAACTAGCTGAAAATAGGATAGGGTAAAATTTACCCTGAAAGCTGCATAAAGTGTGAGCATTGAATATGATGTGGTCAAGAGATGCAGAACCAGAGGTAGCATTCTCAGCTGGGGCCCATGAGGAATGTGCAGGAGTGTAAGCAGATCAGATACCTTGACTATAAAGCATTTGCATTTGTATGTGGGTATCTAAAAGATATCAAAGAAGGATATATCAGGGAATTATCTGCCAGTGTATACACAAGACACATGCTTAAACTCATTTGCAAAAGGAAGGCTTTACTGAATGTGATTGCAATTTCTCATACAATAAGAACAGGAATTCATGACACTAAAATGCTTCTGTACACCAAACAAAGAATGCCATTAACTGAGTAACAAGATAGGTTACAATATGTGCTGTCAGTATTGTTAGTATTGTGGAATTAAAAAAAGATATTTTTTTCTTGAAATAACTATTTATAAGACAATTTTTTTTAAAAAATGGCCACCAGAGGAAATTGAGCAATGATGAGATTTAAAGTAACCAAAGCATGTTTAATAAGTGAGTGAATTTATATTGAAACACTTTTTCATAAAATATATAGGGGAACATGAAGGAAATCATATTAATGGTAAAAAGATATTTCTTGGGAAGCCATCCAAAGTTCTGATTATTTTCTTCGAAAAAAAATTTAGATTTTCTCCTAATGCATAGTAAATTTGGGATGAAGTTATCTAATGATTACATGTGCAATTCATCATGTCTACCTATTCAAGTTCATTGTTTAAGGCTATTGGTAAAAAATAAATAAACTTTAAAAATCAAAGTACAGATGAGCCAGCAACATAGCACAGCAGGTACAAGTGCATGCCTTCCAGGTCTCCATATCTTGACCCATAGCTCCAGCAGAATCACCCTGCTCTATCAGGTCAGGCCCTGAGGCAGACCACCAACATTTCCTCAGAGCCTGTGGAACTTTCCCCAACAGTGGCCCCTTCACTCATCTCCATGTCCCATACCACAACTCTGGCAGAAGCTCTTTGCTCTACCAGAGACAATGACTTATCCAGAATCCAAGGTTATGCCAGTTCCTAAAACCCCAGTACCCTAAACATCAGCGGTCACACAAGCCGCCAAATCGCCAGCAGAGACATTCTACTGAACAAGGGTCTCCCCGATCACAAGAACCACAGGCCATGCATAACAGAACACCAAAAAAGAAACAGGTGGGTATTGTGGAATGAGGAAACTTCTTTCCTGGAAAAATTAATTATGAAAGGAACTTGAAGAAAACAGTCATGAGAAGAAATTATTCAATGATGGATTTTCCAAGTAGCCAAAAGCATGTTTAATGAGTAATTAGATTGTCAATGAAATTTATTGAAAATAAATTTTCATACTTTAAAACGGCTACATGAAAGAATTTATAGTAATAGTAAAGCAAAATATTTGCCAGAACACTATTAAGATATTTGAGAATTTATTAGAAAAAAACATTTAGACATTCTGCTAATGCTTAGGATATTTAGGATGTTGTTATCAGATGATTTTATGTGAGTTTTAAGATATTTGCCTATTCAAGTTTATTGTTGTACTGGCTAGTTTTGTGTCAACTTGACACAGGCTGGAGTTATCTCAGAGAAAAGAGATTCAATTGGGGAAATGCCTCCATGAGATCCAGCTGCAATGCATTTTCTCAATTAGTGATCAAGCAGGGAGGTTCCTTTGTGGGTGGTGCCATCTCTGAGCTGATAGTCTTGGTTCTATAAGAGAACAGGCTGAGCAAGCCAGAGGAGACAAGCCAGTAAAGAACATCACTCCATGGCCTTGCATCAGCTCCTGCTTCCTGACCTGCTTGAGTTCCAGTCCTGACTTCCTTGGTGATGAACAGCAGTATAGAAGTTTAAGCTGAATAAACCCTTTCCTTCCCAACTTGCTTCTTGGTCATGATGTTTGTGCAGGAATAGAAACCCTAATTAAGACAGTTGTCTATGGTTTTTACTACAAGGAAATAAACTGCAAGAATTAAAGGGCATATGAGATAACAACATAGAATAGCAGATAAAAGTGAGTTCCAGGGAAGCCTCATGGATTTAGTTTGATCAGCACAGCTCATGGGAAAATGTAGAGAGGTTATGCCACAGCACAGGGTTGTTCAAACATCCTACATACACTCCAGGGCTCAGAAGACAAAGCACACATGGAAACATAAAAATAAAGAAACAAAATAGAAATAAAAATATAGTACAGAGCATATGAAAAAGAAACACATGCAATTGATGCTTAATCCAAATCTCTTTAATATAGATTCTTACAATTTTGAGTCAGCATGGATTGCAATAAATGGGTCCTCAGCAGAGTTACTAATGGAAAAGTGAGCTTTGCCATCACTGCCAACATTCACTCTAAGTCCAGTGCAATTGCCATCGACCTTATCTCCAGAGATGACATCACAGTATGTGCCAGCAGGAAGACCAGTCTGTAAAGTGGCTGACAAAGCCCTGAAAAAAAAAAGGTAGTATTTATTATATATTCAACCCAGTCAAATGCAGAAGATCATATATATGTATGTATATATACATACATATATGTTTGTGTATCTGTGTATATATATATATCTGTACATATACATGTGTGTGTATATGCACATATGTATATATATATGTGTATATCTATATGTATATATAGATATGTGATTATATATATATATATATATATATATATATATATATCTCCACCACAAAATAATAAATGCCCAACCCTGTGCTATAAAACCTTATCTCCAGAGATGACATCACAGTATGTGCCAGCAGGAGGTAGTATTTATTATATATTCAACCCAGTCAAATGCAAAAGATCATATATATGTATGTATATATACTTACATATATGTTTGTGTATCTGTGTATAATATCTGTACATATACATGTGTGTATATGCACATATGTGTATGTATATGTGTATGTGTGTGTGTGTATGTGTATGTGAATGTGTATGTGCATGTGCATGTGCATATATATGTATATGTATATATGTATATATATATATATATATATATATATATATATATATATATCTCCACCACAAAATAATAAATGCCCAACCTACTGCTATAAAACAGTAAGAATTCAGAGCTCAGTAAAGAGAATCCAAATACAAAACATGTGCCCGTGGGAGCAGGTGAACTCTCTATACCAAAGGCATTGTTTTAAATGTGTGTTGGTTTCATGGCCTGTAGAGCCCAGACAGAAACACAGAGAACCCAGGGAAGCTCAACACTAAAGCCCTCCCGCGAGGACCATCATTGTTTCCAGGCTGTCCTCTGCTGGACATACACTCTGGTGATTCTTTTTAATTTTAATACCATTAATTTTTCAAAACTTCTTCAATTGCATGATGCCACAAATAACTTTTTTCCTAGAATTAAACATAATCTTGCATTTCTATGGACACTTTTTAGGTTTGTAATAGAAAAGTGTCTGCATGAAATAATTCTAGTTCTCCTAAACAACCAACCATGTGACCTTTCAAAAAAAGTTACATACTTCAATCATTTTGTTGTAGTAAATCAAGTAGGCATTATAGAAAAGTCTTCTCAACCTGATAGAAAGTTGATTTTAAATTGAGAGAGGTAACTGGCTCCCAAAGAGATTCTCTAAGCTAGAATTCTGTTCTGTTCTGTTCTGTTCTGTTCTGTTCTGTTCTGTTCTGTTCTGTTCTGTTCTGTTCTGTTCTGTTCTGCTCTGCTCTGCTCTGCTCTGCTCTGTTCTGTTCTGTTCTGTTCTGTTCTGTTCTGTTCTGTTCTGTTCTGTTCTGTTTTGTTTTGTTTTGTTTTGTTTTGTTTTGTTTTGTGAGACAAGGTCTCTCTTCATAGCCATGGCTATACTGAAACTCACTATGCAGATCAAGGTGAGCACAAGTGCCCAGAAATATGGGTGCTTCAGCCTTTTCCCTACTCAGATGAAAAGATGTGAGCACCACTCCTCATATCTGACCTAGATCTGAAGGAACCATGAAGGAGGACTCAGAAGTACTACAGGTGAATAGACACTATTAATGGTTTTAAAGGCAGAGTAAGTAACCTCTTGTAGAAACTCATAAATCAGAGGCAATTCACATATGCCTTTAAAACATTTAAAACACATAGAGAATTGAAAACTGTAAAATTGATAAATATATAAGTAATAATCAAAGATACTGGGGAAAGTATTCCAGTACTAATATGGCCCATTGTTTTATGATGTTAAGATGTATGTTTACTATTTATATGGTTTGTGAAATATTTCAAATGAGTACATAAATATGAATGTATGCTATGCCATTGAAGGCTGTAGTTAAAGAACACAATAACAAAATTTTATTAACACAAGGGAAAAATAGGAAAGCATATATCATATTTCTTATGTATACTGAACATTCAATCGTGGCTTAAATTCCTTGTCTAAAAGATTTTTCACATATGAAAAATATAAATGAAGAAGAAAAGAAAAGAATCATCTTAGAGTATAATATTATACAGCCATTCCCCAATCAATATCCACTTACCAGTCATCATTGTTAAAGACAATGAATCCTCTGTTTCCTCTGCTAAAAGCTACTTGGTTGCTGTTATTATCCCACCAGTTTGAAAAAGGCTGACCATTGACCACATTCCTGAAGGCAACCATGTTCCTAAAAGCACAATATCATGAGAAATGCTGGTACCCTTTAATTCAACAATTTAAAATAAAAGGTTAAACAACTTCCTTATTAGACAAGATCTAAACGGGACATTCCTACCTGATTTGACGCCATCTGTGTTCACAGACCCAGTCATTGCCACAAGTAGTGTCTGCATTAATGGTCACTTCTTTTGTTACTCCATTGTTATTGGGTGGTCCAATCCAGTCATTCTGATCCTTAATTATTGAAAGAATCAAGTCATTTGAATGCCTGTAGCTCCCTGACTCTTGCCACTAGAGAAAACCAAACCCAAGTCCAGTGGGCTAATCCTGTCTCTACAGTGTTATCTAAATCCTTCAGTGTTTTCACAGACCTTCACTGAGTTCTTAATTTATGTGCAAATTGAAGTTCTCTAGGAACATATTAAAACAGACTCTAGTTACTCCCTGAAATATTTCCATCACTATGCACTATATGAATGTGCCTCAGTATGCACATAAAAGAAAGACATAGCTCTTGGCTACTATAAAAATTAAAATATCTATAAAAATTTTCTAATATAACAATTTCTAAGTTATTTTTACTTAACTTCATACCAATAGTTTATTAAATGTCCTAAAATGTTCTGACATTATTAAGTTTACCAAAGTATAAGTGAACATCTTATGATGGCAAAATATTTGAATATACCTTTAAAGAAAGATCATTCTACTCATGAAAGCCCTTTTAAAAAAGAATAAATTTCAATACACAACAAAGGGATTATATTCAAAGAAAATTAAAAGTAACTGGCAAATTTATAGTAAAACTTTTATATATATTTGATGTTTCTCTATAAGGCTAGTATTTTCCACTGAGATATGATATTTCACATATAAGATATTTGGTAGTCTCATTGGTTAGTTAACTTTTGAAATTGTCTAAATGTATGAAACTAATAAACACATATTGGATATCAGTCAAGGCTCACAGTGATTTTTTTTTATCAAATCACTGTTCTGTGATTCTCAAAGCTCCCACCTACTATAATTCCCTTAATCATCATCAGATAAGATGCTTCCTATTATACAGGAAAAATGAAAGTATTTTGATATGACAGCATTTATTGTACCAAGGGCAGAAAGAATTTGACATTCCTTTTGGTGTTAACAGGCATAATTCAATGTTAAATCTATGAGTCAAGGCTTTATCAGGCATAATTGTTTTCACTCTGCATTTTGTTAGTATTTCAACTATTTCATTTTCAATATCAGGTACTTCTTCATTGCCCTTACTTTAGAAAACTGCCATGAATGAACACTTAATAATAATTCCAAATGCTATAAATGCATATGAACTTAAAACAGAAACACTTTTTTCTCTAGATTAAAATATGCTTTGGACAACTCCAAGACTTACTTTTCCATTCTGGAAATTTCTATTCCAACGGTAACTTGACATTACTCTTGTGAATCCATAAGGATGAGCCAACATAAATCCGACAGCCATTTTATACATTCTGAAAGGTTCAAAATAGTGTTAAAGCAGAAGTATATAATACTTTACTGTCATTAAATGCACACCCAAGGACAGCAAAGAATGTTGTCCTACCTAGCATCCCAGAATGTCAGGATGGATGATCCTCCAGCACCATGTCCTCGCTGATTATCATGGTTGTCCACAAACACAAGGGCTCTGTCAGAAGGCACCAAACCCCAACCTTCTCCCCAGTTCCTGCATTTTTATAAAAGCACATTATTATTCCACAATGCTTAATATAACATTACATATTGCATCCTCAGTTGTCAAAATAAATGACAATTTCATGAGGAGTCTTTCATATATATATATAATTTTCTATGGTAATATAAATGGAAATTTTATCCACATTTAGGTCTTACTATATAAATTTTTTTTTCTGAAATTTTTCTCTTTAGATCTTTTTTCCTTTATTGTAATATTATGGACTTGAGAATTAAGATATCCGTATTATACAATATAGAATGAAAATGAATTTGTAACTGTGCCTTTAAATTACACACTTTTGAAATTTTCAGTTAATTCTCTAATGTAGCATAAGGAAATTCCATACTATGGCCACATTATAGGGATCATTTCTGAGTATAACTATTCTTGGGATACTAATCTATCTTTAGTAGGCGATGAACAAACATTCTTAGAATCTAATGGACTTATCACAACAAGACAAAAATCACTAAGTGATACTTTGGATTACCACTGTTATCAGATGATTGATATATGAAATTAAAAACATGATTAATTAAGGGTTGATAAACAATAAGCCTAACTAATAATCAATTATTTAAGTTAGGATATTTAAGATATATCTCACTGATGCCAAATGACAACAAATGTATTATAGAACACATGATGAAATGATATATATTTACTTTAAATAGGACATCTTCTCGCCATTCCACTTGCGGATAACTGTGCCAAGTTTTGCACCATACTTGAATTCTGTCACACGGCCATTTCCAAAGTACTCACTACCTTTAATTGCCTCACCACCCAGATCAATGACCTAGGAGAGACATTGGGGCAAGTGTTATTTTAAGTGTATTTTTAAATCATATTATTGAAAGATAATATTATTTAGAATTATTAAAAATAGTTATGTTATTCAAAATATTCCTAATGGCTTTCTGTACACATACATGCTGATTTTATTCATAAACCATATGTCACAATATTGGGGGAAAGCAAATTATTATTCAAATTACAAAAGTCATTTTTATCCTCTAGGATTATTGCCAGAAGGGAAAATTCCCTAGTTCACAATAAGGTAACATTTGCTATCTTGTCAACATTAGAAGCACTTACAAACTAATAAACCTTTCTAAAGAAATTTGAGACAGAAAGGTGTCATCCTCAGTGCACTTCAAGTGACAGCACTGCTGAAGAAAAGGGGTCATCCATTTGCTTAAACACCTACAAATGCTAATAACATGAAACAAAACTCAAAATCAGAAAAATTAACTTGAGACAATAAGCATTATGATTTCTCTGTGTTGGAAAATGAAATCTTTGGATATAAGAGATGGATTAATGAAGATATCACTGCCTTGAAACACTATGGCTGATGCCAAGAAAGGCTTGCTTACAAGAGCATGGCATAGCTATCCTCTGAGAGGCTCTGCCAGCTCCTAACAAATACCGATGCAAATATTCACAGCCAACCATTGGACTGAGCCCTGGGACACCAAAGGAAGAGTTAAGGGAAGGACTGAAGGAGCTGAAGTGGAATTTGCAACCCCATAGGAACAACAACAATATCAAATAACCAGACCCCCAAGCCCTCCCAGGTACTAAACCATCAAAAAAAAAAGTATATGGGATGGGTCCATGGCTCCAGGTACATATGTAGCAGAGGACTGCCTTATCTGGAATCAGTGGGAGGGGAGATCTTTGGTTTTGTGGAGGCTTTATGTCCCAGTGTAGGGGGATGGTAGAGGGTTGATGCTGGAGTGTGTGGGTGGGGGGAGTACCCCCCCTTAAAGGCAAAGGGGAGGGAGATGGGATGAGAGGGTTTGGGAGGGGACATAAGGAAGGGGGACAACATTTGAAATGTAAATAATTAAAATAACCAAGTTTTAAAAAATAATTAAATGTGGTATTTCTGATTAACAACATTTGTACTTTTAAGGACAGAATGATAAGTCTACATGAAACTGTGTTATTAACCTACATTATAATTACATGCTTAGAGAAATCCAATATATTTAAAGAAAATCCCATGGAGCTTTAAATCCTATGCAAAGAACTATAGAAAATAGAGGAATAGTAGGTACAAGGAGTCTTCCTGAGGGAAGAGCACAGCAATTGGTGGTCTAGTACCAACAAGTCAACCTTTAAATCATACATATGTGAAGAAATATCTGAGCTGAATTACTTACATACGAAGCACTATGAAATATATCAGTGTTATGTGTCTGAGTACATACACAAATGTATCTGTTTATATATATAATTATATATATGTATATAATTATATATATACATATGCATAAATTTGTACATACACATGCACACATATACATATAATAACATTAAGTAAAAACATAGAGAATGAACTTAAAGGAAAGTATGGAGGGTAGGTACATGGAAGTATGTGGAGGTATGAAAGGGAAGGAAGAAACACTGTAATTAAACAATAATATCAAAATTTTAAAAATTATATATTGGTCTACCTCTTGGAAAATGAAAGGTCTGCTTCCTTGGGAGAACCATTTTGTATTGAGATTATGCAGTTTGTCCAAAACTGCCTTTATGTCTCCAGGCCACATGTGCTTAGCAGCATCAAGTCTGAACCCTGCTACTCCAATGTCAATGAGATGGTTCATATAGTCAGCCACCTTGGTACGAACATAATCTTTCTCAAGTGCAAGATCCAGAAGGCCAGTCAGACGACAATTTCTGACCTGTTGGGAGAAAATGATTGATTTATAATATGTCATTTCTGCCTGAGAATTCATTTCCTCATTCAGCCATTTACACATTTATCAATAGCAAATTTTATATGGGTTTTAATTGGGACATAGAATGTATTCATGTTCTAATGTGGATGCAAACTATTTTTTGTTGTTGTAAATATAAAGAATATGTCAGAGATTAAAATAGATGAGTATCTTAGTTGGCCTATTTTCATTTCTGAGACTCCCTCTTCTTTCAGTCTCTGTCTCTGTCTCTGTCTCTCTCTCTCTCTCTGTCTCTCTCTCTCTCGTTCTCTCCACATTTCCTTCTCCATTTCTCTTTTATTCTTCCATCATTTCTCTTTATTTTACATAGGTGAAAAAATCAAAGCCAAGAAGTAACTCATGTTAAGTACACTGCTACAAAATGGAGACTGTAACTCAGTCTGAAAATTGTTTCTATATATGATTTGTATTTCTAATGATTTCCATTTTACCATATTTATATAATTGATTAAAACACGCTTTTTCAGACACATTTTCAAGAAAGCATTTCTGCCTTTATCATTAACCCTAGTGTATCCTTACAAAATAATGTAAAAATAATACAGGACATTTTTCCTTTCTATTATTTAGCATTCTGTATTAATAGCATTCTTTTTTCCTGTGTCCAATAGCATTTCATAAATTTCTGTGCATATGTAGAAACATATTCTTTATTTCCATCATTTCTCTCATTACCTGATAAGCATCATTGTAGTTATCAATTTCTCCATTACATTTATTATCGTTAAAGTCCCAAGCAGAGTATGGAACTGCTGGGAATTCCCTGTTATTTGGATTGAGGTAACTTCCACAGGTACTGCTTGTTCCTGCAGGATTGCCTGCGCCACACATGTGGTTAATGACAGCATCCACATAAATACGGACCTAACAAAGAAAAGTGCATATTTCAGTTGTACTAAAAAAAAAACTGTAGTTACATTGCAATCTCACAGCAAATCTCCAAAACATTTCACCTGATGCTTTGTAGTTTCACTTTAGAAAAGTGAGTCAAGTGAAAAAGGAAGCTGCTGTGAAATAAGATCAACTATAGTCATTATACATGGAAAAAAGATATAGAGCTCTTAAGAAGAAAGAAACAGACACTACCAGAACTACAAACAAAAGGTCTGTTTTGACAATGTAGGGCAAGGTATATATTTGAGCCTATTGTATTTGACATTTTACAGGGTTACAAGGAGATTGATCATAGCTTAATTTATACACTACATGGCTAAAGACCAGAGGAAAGGTACCGATCTCTTCATTATAGAACAAAGCAGATATTTACCACCTAAAATAATAATAGGGTAAGAAAACCTAAAAATTGTGGTTAGAAAACGACTTAATCCTCACATATCAATCAGTGCCCACAAAAATACTTTAGGATGTTTTAACACTTATTAATTTTAAAAGTCAATATTTTACTTTATGAGTACTATTCCTTCACCCTCAAACGGTATGTTATGCAAGGATTTCAACAACCAGACACCCCAGAGCTCCTAGGGACTAAACCACCAACCAAGAAGTACTCATGAAGGGATCCATGGATCCATCTGCATATGTAGCAGGCGATGGCCTTGTCCTTGTCGGGCATCAATAGGAGAAGAGGCCCTTGGTCCTGTGAAGGCTCAATTCCGAAGTGTAGGGGAATTGAGGGGGCAGAGATGGAGTAGTAGGTGGGTGAGTGGGTGGGGGAACACCCTTGTAGAAGCAGGGGCAAAGGGGTGGGAGAGGCAGTGTCTTGGGGAAATACGGGAAAAGGGATAATATTTGAAATGTAAATTTTTAAAAATCCAATAAAAGTTGACAATAAGATAAAAGTGTATTTTCAATAACTCATAAAATGTAAAGTAAAATTTTAGAACTTTAAATCTTGATTAAACAAAAAGAAATAGACACAAAAGAGAAATATTTCCACATAATATTTCCATAATTTTTAAAGAAAATGTGTCCTCACTTACACCAACATTGTTGCACCTTGTCACCATGTCTCTGAATTCATCTTCATTTCCAGACCTTGTGCAGATTTTATAGCTGATTGGTTGGTATCTTTCCCACCAAGGTCTTGATGGGTTATGAACTACAACGTTTTCATTGGGTGGAGAGACCTACAAGTAAAACAGTTATAATTAGTACCAGATGATGGCTTATGTTACATACCTAAATCTTATAGAAAGCTATCAATAATCTGGCATTACTTCTTAACCTATAAACATTCACTTCTGTTGTGTATCATAATATCACCAGATATTATGGAAGGACATTGCAGAGGTCCTCTTGATATTCTACAATAAGTACAAAGGTGCCACAACTACCAATCCTTTTTCTTTCTCAGCAAAGTCATGTGTGAAATGAAGTTGTGCTCTAAAGTCACTAGTCTTGATTAGAATATGATGTGAGCACAGTAAGCTCTGCATTTATTTGTGAAGTTATCTTACCTGCACCCCTCCAAATCCCTTAGGAGCTAAGTATCGCTCACATTCCTTGGCAATATCAACCCAGCGCCACTCGAACAGGTGGACAATAGCAGTCCTCCCATCTGAAGTATGTGGGTCATATTGAGCCCAGCAGAACCCAATGAGGGAAAGCAGCAGAACGAACTTCATTTTGCTTTGAAGTTGTCAGTGTTCTTTCTCTCTAGCGCCTATTTATATTTCTACAAAAAGTACATTTTCCAAAGTAAATGCTCATGAGTAAATATTTAAGGTACAGTCTATCATTCGAAAGAGATTAGTAGCAATGATGTGCACAGCTGAAGGTTCTTCAGAAACTCCCATGGAGAATAAACTTAATTCTTTTAAATATCAATTACTAATTGACTGATACTATATCTTACTTTTTGTGACCTCCACCAACCCGTACAAGGAGAATTACAACTGAAATCAAATATATCTGGGACGTTTCATCTCTAAATCTTTGTATTGCACCATTCCAAATAGAAATGGGAGTATCAATTCACTTCTTTTTGTTTCGCCTACTTAAGATTTTTTTTCATTATTTCAGTATTTTCATTTAATTTTAAGATGCTGCATTGTGCCATGCACCTACTACTGTAGTAAAAGTGAGAATGAAAAAAGTTAAGATTTTGTGCAAGTTGCCAATTTATAGAAAGTACTCTAAATCAATAGAATTATATAAGGGGGATAGCATTAAATTTAAATACTTCTGGAATTGTGAAATATCCCTTTCCTTTCATCAATCCATAGACTGAATCATCAGGGCTCAAAGCAGTAGAGTTCATTGTGCACGTGTTAGTTTTTCTCCTTAGCCAAATATCTTTTCTTCCTGACATAATACTTCATACAAAGTAAAAAATTACTGCCTTTCCAATCTATGTAAAATCTATAAAAGATGAGGCATTCAATCTCACTTGAGAGCTGCAGTAAGGGTTCTGTGGCCACAGGGTTAGCAGTGGCACCTCCGCCTTGTTGATAGCTACTGGCTTTTCATTCTGAGTTGATTACCTGTACCTATGGTTAAGGGAAATGCAATTGGTGACTCAGCCACCAGAGATATGGTTTTCCTATCACAAAGTTCTATAGAAGGTGCTAAGAATTTTCATCAACTTTATCATGTCCCTGCTTCTACACTGCGACAGAAGTTTAAGCTCACATGAACAGAAGCTCAAGATATTGTCCTATGGTGTGGTAAATGTGTAGAGTTATTAATGCACCTTCCGTGGGCATTAATTCTCGTGGATTGCGACCCCTAGATGTTCGGCAAATGAACGTCACGCATTTCCCAGCTTTGGGTAAATTACAATATGTACATGTGTCCATTGATATCAGTTCTGGTGTCCTACATGCTTCTCCCTTGACAGGGGAAAAAGCAGTTCGTGTCATATCTCACTGCTTAGAGGTTTGGGCTGCACGGAGAAAGCCCCTAGTGCTAAAGACAGATAATGGTCCTGCATATACTTCTTCTAAATTTAGTCAATTTTGCAAACAAATGCAAGTGAAACATATTGCTGGATTGCCCTATAATCCACAGGGCCAAGGTATCATTGAAAGAGCCCATCATACTTTGAAACAATATTTGCAAAAACAAAAAGAGGGGAATAGAGGCTATGACACCAAAGATGGCTCTATCCCTTACAATATTTACTCTTAATTTCTTAAAATTGGATGATGCTGGGAGTTCGCCAGCTGAAAGGCACGGACAATGGCTTCAACCACCCAATGAAATGGTCAAATGGAAAAATGTCCTTGATAATAAATGGTATGACCCGGATCCCATATTAATCAGCTCCAGGGGAGCTATTTGTGTTTTTCCACAGGGTGAAGATAATCCACTTTGGGTTCTGGACACAACTGGCAAGGACCCTGAAAGAGCGAGATGGATCCCAAGATGATCCTGTTACTCTTACTCCTGATGATTGAGACAAGGATAAGTATACCTTTGTGGGCCGTAGTGAGATCATGGCCAGTACCTTTACCGGTACATTCCAATTCTTCTACCTTGCCTTTGTTTTTTACAACTAACTGCTTTTTGGATGTGCCTTGTGCACGACAAACTCCTCAAGAGCTACGGGTGTATAATAGTACGAGTTTTCATTTAAATTATACACTATGTTTGTGCATAATGTGGATAAACCTTCTATACCCTGTATAATTTTAAAGAAAAAGATTATCTCTAATTGGGTAGGTCCCATTTACCAAAATAAAGTGAGCTCTGGAGTGTTATTTTATGCTTTAATGCAAGTTGTTCAAGGAGCGCAGTCAGGCTCAAGTGATGTTGGAAATAATGTAACTTCACCTATAAACATCACCACTATTATGGTAAAGGGAAATGTGACTATTCCCAAAACATCACGATGGCCTGTTGGCAATGCTACTGCTATACACAGCGTGCCTTGGTGCCATCCAGACCTTGCATTTCCTATAGTTTTTTCACCTTGTCAATCAAATGTTTTTCCTCGGAAAGAAATAGCAAAGGGTTTTGTTTTGTCACCACCATTAGATTTTGCCGTATGAATGATAAAGGAGATGCTACAGGAAAAGAAAATATTTGGCCATACTACCAATGGATTTTAAGTAATGAGGCAGGTGCTAGTACCAGTTTGTCAGCCTTTGCACTGCTGACTGGAACCTTTCATGAGATATTGAATGTTTCTGCCACACTTTCCAATATCTCTGCTCATTTAGATAATGTGACATCTAATAGAGTTATCAGAAATATGACTACTTCTCCAGTAGAAGTCTGTGTCAATCCTCCATTTTTCTTTATATTGGCTGAATTTCAAAATAATACAGAATGGTTAGATTGTACATATGTCACTTGTTTTATGACGCAATGCTAGAATAGAACTAATTTCTTAGCCTTAGTGGTACATTTACCAACCTTTGTCCCTGTGCCTGTTGAGGCAGATCCAGAGAAATTCCCAATCATGAGTCTTGTTTGGCAGAGGAGAGATTTTGGAATCACAGCTGCCATTGTTACTGCCATTACAGTGTCCAAGGCGGCGTCAGCGGTTACCACAAGAATTGCTATGACCAATCAAGTTAATACTGCTGACACCATAAATCAGATAGCAGAAAAAACATCTGAGGCATTGCTTACCCTGCAAAGGGCTGATTCTCATATTGCCTCAGGATTTATGTTAGTGAATCAAAGAGTAGATATTTCACAACATAACATGGAGCAGATGATGGATGTCATACGAATGAGTTGTGTGACATCAACCCCTCATGTGTGCATTACTCCCGTTAGGTATATTAACAATTCTTTCATTAAAAGTACAGATTTATCGAATTATCTGAAGGGGAACTGGTCGCAGGAGCTGGAAAGTTTGCAGATGAAGCTGCAGATACAGATCCTGAACTTTAATGGAACCAGAGTGGAACCAGTGACCCTTGGAGACTTCACCTCTTGGCTTACCTCTGCATTTTCTTGCTTTAAGGAATGGGTGGGAGTGATTTTGTTTTGTGCTGCCATATGCTGTGGACTGGTGTTCATGCTTTGGTTGGTTTGCAAATTCAGAACTCAACAAAAATGTGACAAGGTGATTATAACTCAGGCACTTTTAGCCATTGAAAACGGCACCTCCCCTGAAGTTTGGTTATCTATGCTCAAGAATTAGTTGACATCTGTGTTCTCTGCTCTTGCACCCCACAGATTTATGGATCCATTGCACTGGGATGAGAGAGACTCAATGATCATTGATCAGCCCTTGCACATTGCTGAGGTTTCCTCATTGCACGTGATAGGGTGATCATGATTTCTCCGCTAATTCATTCCTTAAAAAACTTGGCTGGCCTCTTTTGTTGAGTTTGCGCTAGGTCATTTAGCAATTACTGTCACACAGCATCTCGGTATCCAAAGACAGGCAACTTTCCTCATGCACAGACCAACCTAAGACATGGGGCCTGGTGTCGATAGGGTTACCCTATGATGGCCCTATGGCTGTGACACAGAGGAACGACCTAAAACAGGAGTCGTGGTGGATAGACATAATTGCACAGGCCTAGTCCAGCATCATTTTATTAAAATAAAAAGGGGGAGATGTGGGAAGCCGAAAACGCCATTACAAGATGGCACTGGTGGCAAAATGCCAACGCCCATGAATATGGGTAAACAACCAATGTGCACATGTGCATAAGAGTTTTTTGCGGAGTCACTGCCTGGCCCAAGGCATATTAATGAGGTATTAGTAGCATAACCAATCAGGTATGGACACTTCACTCGTAGGCCTATATAAGCAGCACCATTTCTGGGGCTCGGGGCCTTTCGCCTACACAGTCCATGCTCTCCCAATAAAGGTGTTGCAGAAGGATCATGTTGTGGCATCTTACTTGCTGGCAAGTCGTGTGTCCCACATTTTACTGAGTATTTTTGCATCAATGTTCATGAGGGAGATTGTTCTGAAGTTCTTTTTCTTTGTTTGGTCTTTGGGTGATTTAGGTATAAGCTTAATTGTGGTTTTATGTAATGAATTGGGTCTAGACTCTAATTAAGCAAGTGAAAGATCTATATGACAAAAGGTTCAAGTCTCTGAAGAAAGAAATCAAAGAAGATCTCAGAAGATGGAAAGATCTACCATGCTCATGGATTGGCAGAATTAATATAGTAAAAATGGCCATCTTGTGGAAACCAATCTGTAGATTTAATAAATTCCCCATGAAAATTCTAACTAATTTCTTCATAGAGTTAGAAAGAGCAATTGGCAAATTCATTTGGAACAACAACAACAAAACAAAAACAAAAACAAACAAACAAAAAAACATTATACCAAAAACTATTCTCAACAACTGGGAGAATCACCATAACTGACCTCATGTTCTATTACAGAGCAATAGTTATAAAAACAACAACAAAACCTGTATGATATTGGTCCAATGATAGGCATGAAGATCAAGAGGATCCAGAAAAGAACCCACACACATATGGTCACTTGATCTTAACGAAGAAGCTAAAACCATCTAGAGGAAAAATGTATTTTCAACAAATGGTGCTTTCTCAACTGTTGGTTAGCATGTAGGAGAATGCAAATTGACCCATTCTTATCTCCTTGTACAAAGCTCAAGTCCAAGTGGATCAAGGACCTCCACATAAAACCAGATACCCTGAAACTAATAGAAAAAAAAAGTGGGTAAGAGCCTCAAACATATGGGCACAGAGGTAAATTTTCTGAACAGAACATCAATGGCTTGTGCTATAAGATCAAGAATCAGTAGACAAATGGGACCTAGTAAAATTGCAAAGCTTCTGTAAGGCAAAGGACATTGTCAACAAGATGAAAAGGCAGCCAAAAGATTGGGAAAAGATCTTTATCAATCCTACATCTGATCGAGGGCTAATATCCAATATATACAAAGAACACAAGAAGATGGACTCAAAAAAATCAAATAACACTGTTTAAAAAAATGGGGTACATAGCTAAACAAAATTTTTTACCTGAGGAATGTTGAATGGCCGAAAAGCACCTAAAAAAAAATTCCAACATCCTTAGTCATCTGGAAAAGCAGATGAAAACAACCCTGAGATTCCAACTCACACAAGTCAGAATGGCTAAAATAAAAATCTCAGGTCACAGCAAATACTGGCAAGGATGTGGAGAAAGAGGAACACCCCTCCATTGCTGGTGGGAGTGCAAACTTGTACAACCACTCTGGAAAACAGTTTATCCTAGAATATTAGACATAGTATTACCTGAGGACCAAGCAATACCACTCTTGGGCATATACCCAGAAGATTCTCCAGCATGTAATAAGGACACATGTTCCTCTATGTTCATTCATAGAAGCCTTATGAGTAATAGCCAGGAGCTGGAAAGAACCCAGATGTCGAGCCTCAGCAGCAGCGGTCGCCATCTGGGTTCCAGGACTCAGCGGGACCTAGGAAATTAGCCTGAACAGGTTAGAGGGTGCGCCAGAGAACCGGACAGCTTCTGGGACAGGCAGAAGCACAGAGACGCTGAGGCAGCACCCTTGGCGGGCCGCAGACAGCCAGCCACCGTCCGGACCAGAGGACAGGTGTCCGCCTGGCTCGGGAGGCGGCCTCAGCCTCAGGAGCAGCGGTCGCCATCTTGGTTCCAGGACTCCCTGGAACTTAGGAATTTAGTCTGCACAGGTGAGAGTCTGCACCACAGAAACTGACAGCTTCTGGGAACTGCCAAAGCAACACAGCTTCTGAGAGAGGCCCTGTTTTGGGCCTTCTTCTTCGACCAGGAGGAGGTCCAAAAACAAGATATCTGCGCACTTTCCCCCGTAAAGAGCTGCCAGCAGAGAGTGCTCTGAGCACTGAAATTCAGAGGAGAGAATCTGTCTCCCAGGTCTGCTGAGAGACGGTAACAGAATCACCAGAAGAACAATCTCTAAACAGAGTCAACTATAACTACTAACTCCAGAGATTACCAGATGGCGAAAGGTAAACGTAGGAATCCTACTAACAGGAACCAAGACCACTCACCATCATCAGAACCCAGCACTCCCACTTCGCCCAGTTCAGGGCACCCCAACACACCCGAAAACCTAGACCTAGATTTAAAAGCATATCTCGTGATGATGGTAGAGGACATCAAGAAGGACTTTAATAAATCACTTAAAGAAATACAGGAGAACACTGCTAAAGAGTTACAAGTCCTTAAAGAAAAACAGGAAAACACAATCAAACAGGTAGAAGTCCTTACAGAAAAAGAGGAAAAAACATACAAACAGGTGATGGAAATGAACAAAACCATACTAGACCTAAAATGGGAAGTAGACACAATAAAGAAAACTCAAAGTGAGGCAACACTGGAGATAGAAACCCTAGGAAAGAAATCTGGAACCATAGATTTGAGCATCAGCAACAGAATACAAGAGATGGAAGAGAGAATCTCAGGTGCAGAAGATTCCATAGAGAACATCGACACAACAGTCAAAGAAAATGGAAAATGCAAAAAGATCCTAACTCAAAATATCCAGGAAATCCAGGACACAATGAGAAGACCAAACCTACGGATAATAGGAGTGGATGAGAATGAAGATTTTCAACTCAAAGGACCAGCAAACATCTTCAACAAAACTATTGTAGAAAACTTCCCAAATATAAAGAAAGAGATACCTATGAACATACAAGAAGCCTACAGAACTCCAAATAGACTGGACCAGAAAAGAAATTCCTCCCGACACATAATAATCAGAACAACAAATGCACTAAATAAAGATAGAATACTAAAGCAGTAAGGGAAAAAGGTCAAGTAACATACAAAGGCAAGCCTATCAGAATTACACCAGATTTTTCACCAGAGACTATGAAAGCCAGAAGAGCCTGGACAGATGTTATATAGACACTAAGAAGACACAAATTCCAGCCCAGGCTACTATACCCAGCCAAACTCTCAATTACCATAGATGGAGAAACCAAAGTATTCCACGACAAAACCAAATTCACACATTATCTCTCGACGAATCCAGCCCTTCAAAGGATAATAACAGAAAAAAACCAATACAAGAACGGGAACAATGCCCTAGAAAAAACAAGAAGGTAATCCCTCAACAAACCTAAAAGTAGACAGCCACAAGAACAGAATGCCAACTTTAACAACAAAAATAACAGGAAGCAACAATTACTATTCCTTAATATCTCTTAACATCAATGGTCTCAACTCCCCAATAAAAAGACATAGACTAACAAACTGGCTACACAAACAAGACCCAACATTTTGCTGTTTACAGGAGACACATCTCAGAGAAAAAGATAGACACTACCTCAGAATAAAAGGCTGGAAAACAATTTTCCAAGCAAATGGTATGAAGAAACAAGCTGGAGTAGCCATCCTAATATCTGATAAGATTAACTTCCAACCCAAAGTCATCAAAAAAGACAAGGAGGGGCACTTCGTTCTCATCAAAGGTAAAATCCTCCAAGAGGAACTCTCAATTCTGAATATCTATGCTCCAAATACAAGGGCAGCCACATTCATTAAAGAAACTTTAGTAAAGCTCAAAGCACACATTGCACCTCACACAATAATAGTGGGAGACTTCAAAACACCATTTTCACCAATGGACAGATCATGGAAACAGAAACTAAACAGGGACACACTGAAACTAACAGAAGTGATGAAACAAATGGATCTGACAGATGTCTACAGAACATTTTATACTAAAACAAAAGGATATACCTTCTTCTCAGCACCTCATGGTACCTTCTCCAAAATTGACCACATAATAGGTCACAAAACAGGCCTCAACAGATTCAAAAATATTGAAATTGTCCCATGTATCCTATCAGATCACCATGCACTAAGGCTGATCTTCAATAACAAAAAAAATAACAGAAAGCCAACACTCACGTGGAAACTGAACAACACTCTTCTCAATGATACCTTGGTCAAGGAAGGAATAAAGAAAGAAATTAAAGACTTTTTAGAGTTTAATGAAAATGAAGCCACAACGTAACCAAAACTTTGGGACACAATGAAACCATTTCTAAGAGGGAAACTCATAGCTCTGAGTGCCTCCAAGAAGAAACGGGAGAGAGCACATACTAGCAGCTTGACAACACATCTAAAAGCTCTAGAAAAAAAGGAAGCAAATTCACCCAAGAGTAGACGGCAGGATATAATCAAACTCAGGGGTGAAATCAACCAAGTGGAAACAAGAAGAACTATTCAAAGAATTAACCAAACGAGGAGTTGGTTCTTTGAGAAAATCAACAAGATAGATAAACCCTTAGCTAGACTCACTAGAGGGCACAGAGACAAAATCCTAATTAACAAAATCAGAACTGAAAAGGGGGACATAACAACAGATCCTGAGGAAATCCAAAACACCATCAGATCCTTCTACAAAAGGCTAAACTCAACAAAACTGGAAAACCTGGAAGAAATGGACAAATTTCTGGACAGATACCAGGTACCAAAGTTGAATCAGGATCAAGTTGACCATCTAAACAGTCCCATATCCCCTAAAGAAATAGAAGCAGTCATTAATAGTCTCCCAGCCAAAAAAAGCCCAGGACCTGATGGGTTTAGTGCAGAGTTCTATCAGACCTTCAAAGAAGATCTAATTCCAATTCTGCACAAACTATTCCACAAAATAGAAGCTAAAGGTACTCTACCCAACTCATTCTATGAAGCCACAATTACTCTGATACCTAAACCACAGAAAGATCCAACAAAGATAGAGAACTTCATACCAATTTCTCTTATGAATATCGATGCAAAAATCCTCAATAAAATTCTCGCTAACCGAATCCAAGAACACATTAAAGCAATCATCCATCCTGACCAAGTAGGTTTTATTCCAGGGATGCAGGGATGGTTTAATATACGAAAATCCATCAATGTAATCCACTATATAAACAAACTCAAAGACAAAAACCACATGATCATCTCGTTAGATGCAGAAAAAGCATTTGACAAGATCCAACACCCATTCATGATAAAAGTTCTGGAAAGATCAGGAATTCAAGGCCCATACCTAAACATGATAAAAGCAATCTACAGCAAACCAGTAGCCAACATCAAAGTAAATGGAGAGAAGCTGGAAGCAATCCCACTAAAATCAGGGACTAGACAAGGCTGCCCACTTTCTCCCTACCTTTTCAACATAGTACTTGAAGTATTAGCCAGAGCAATTCGACAACAAAAGGAGATCAAGGGGATACAAATTGGAAAGGAGGAAGTCAACATATCACTTTTTGCAGATGATATGATAGTATATATAAGTGACCCTAAAAATTCCACCAGAGGACTCCTAAACCTGATAAAAAGCTTCAGTGAAGTAGCTGGATATAAAATTAACTCAAACAAGTCAATGGCCTTTCTCTACACAAAGAATAAACAGGCTGAGAAAGAAATTAGGGAAACAACACCCTTCTCAATAGTCACAAATAATATAAAATATCTCGGCGTGACTCTAACTAAGGAAGTGAAAGATCTGTATGATAAAAACTTCAAGTCTCTGAAGAAAGAAATGAAAGAAGATCTCAGAAGATGGAAAGATGCCCCATGCTCATGGATTGGCAGGATCAACATTGTAAAAATGGCTATCTTGCCAAAAGAAATCTACAGATTCAATGCAATCCCCATCAAAATTCCAACTCAATTCTTCAACGAATTAGAAGGAGCAATTTGCAAATTCATCTGGAATAACAAAAAACCTAGGATAGCAAAAACTCTTCTCAAGGATAAAAGAACCTCTGGTGGTATCACCATGCCTGACCTAAAGCTTTACTAAAGAGCAATTGTGGTAAAAACTGCATGGTACTGGTATAGAGACAGACAAGTAGACCAATGGAATAGAATTGAAGACCCAGAAATGAACCCACACACCTATGGTCACTTGATCTTCGACAAGGGAGCTAAAACCATCCAGTGGAAGAAAGACAGCATTTTCAACAATTGGTGCTGGCACAACTGGTTGTTATCATGTAGAAGAATGCGAATCGATCCATACTTATCTCCTTGTACTAAGGTCAAATCTAAGTGGATCAAGGAACTTCACTTAAAGCCAGAGACACTGAAACTTATAGAGGAGAAAGTGGGGAAAAGCCTTGAAGATATGGGCACAGGGGAAAAATTCCTGAACAGAACAGCAATGGCTTGTGCTGAAGATCGAGAATTGACAAATGGGACCTAATGAAACTCCAAAGTTTCTGCAAGGCAAAAGACACCGTCAATAAGACAAAAAGACCACCAACAGATTGGGAAAGGATCTTTACCTATCCTAAATCAGATAGGGGACTAATATCCAACATATATAAAGAACTCAAGAAGGTGGACTTCAGAAAATCAAATAACCCCATTAAAAAATGGGGCTCAGAACTGAACAAAGAATTCTCACCTGAGGAATACTGAATGGCAGAGAAACACATGAAAAAATGTTCAACATCCTTAATCATCAGGGAAATGCAAATCAAAACAACCCTGAGATTCCACCTCACACCAGTCAGAATGGCTAAGATCAAAAATTCAGGTGACAGCAGATGCTGGCGTGGATATGGAGAAAGAGGAACACTCCTCCATTGTTGGTGGGATTGCAGGCTTGTACAACCAATCTGGAAATCAGTCTGGCGGTTCCTTAGAAAATTGGACATAGTACTACTGGAGGATCCAGCAATACCTCTCCTGGGCATATATCCAGAAGATGCCCCAACTGGTAAGAAGGACACATGCTCCACTATGTTCATAGCAGCCTTATTTATAATAGCCAGAAGCTGGAAAGAACCCAGATGCCCCTCAACAGAGGAATGGATACAGAAAATGTGGTACATCTACACAATGGAGTACTACTCAGCTATTAAAAAGAATGAATTTATGAAATTCCTAGCCAAATGGATGGACCTGGAGGGTATCATCCTGAGTGAGGTAACACATTCACAAAGGAACTCACACAATATGTACTCACTGATAAGTGGATATTAGCCCAAAACCTAGGATACCCAAGATATAAGATACAATTTCCTAAACACATGAAACTCAAGAAAAATGAAGACTGACGTGTGGACACTATGCCCCTCCTTAGAAGTGGGAACAAAACACCCTTGGAAAGGAGTTACAGAGACAAAGTTTGGAGCTGAGATGAAAGGATGGACCATGTAGAGACTGCCATATCCAGGGATCCACCCCATAATCAGCATCCAAACGCTGACACCATTGCATACACTAGCAAGATTTTATGAAAGGACCCAGATGTAGCTGTCTCTTGTGAGACTATGCCGGGGCCTAGCAAACACAGAGGTGGATGCTCACAGTCAGCTAATGGATGGATCACAGGGCTCCCAATGGAGGAGCTAAAGAAAGTACCCAAGGAGCTAAAGGGATCTGCAACCCTATAGGTGGAACAACATTATGAACTAACCAGTACCCCGGAGCTCTTGACTCTAGCTGCATATGTATCAAAAGATGGCCTAGTCGTCCTATCGCTGGAAAGAGAGGCCCATTGTACATCCAAACTTTATATTCTCCAGTACAGGGGAACTCCAGGGCCAAAAATGGGGAGTGGGTTGGTAGGGGAGTGGGGGTGGGTGGGTATGGGGACTTTTGGTATAGCATTGGAAATGTAAATGAGCTAAATACCTAATAAAAAATTTTAAAAAAAATGGGGCTCAGAACTGAACAAAGATTTCTCACCCGAGGAATAGCGAATGGCAGAGAAGCACCTGAAAAAATGTTCAACATCTTTAATCATCAGGGAAATGCAAATCAAAACAACCCTGAGATTCCACCTCACACCAGTCAGAATGGCTAAGATGAAAAATTCAGGTGACAGCAGATGCTGGCAAGGATGTGGAGAAAGGGGAACACTCCTCCATTGTTGGTGAGATTGCAAGCTTGTACAATCACTCTCGAAATCAGTCTGGCGGTTCCTCAGAAAATTGGACATAGTACTACCGGAAGATCCAGCAATACCTCTTCTGGGCATATATCCAGAAGATGCCCCAACCGATAAGAAGGAATTTCACATAAAACCAGAGACACTGAAACTTATAGAGGAGAGAAAGTGGGGAAAAGCCTTGAAGATATGGACACAGGGGAAAAATTCCTAAATAAAACAGCAATGTCTTCTACTGTAAGATCGAGAATTGACAAATGGGACCTCATGAAACTGCAAAGCTTCTGCAAGGCAAAAGACACTGTCAATAAGACAAAAAGGCCACCAACAGATTGGGAAAGGATCTTTACCTATCTTAAATCAGATAGGGGAGTAATATCCAATATATATAAAGAACTCAAGAGGGTGGACTCCAGAAAATTAAATAACCCCATTAAAAAATGGGGCTCAGAACTAAACAAAGAATTCTCACCTGAGGAATACCGAATGGCTGAGAAGCACCTGAAAAAATGTTCAGCATCCTTAATCATCAGAGAAATGCAAATCAAAACAACCCTGAGATTCCATTTCACACCAGTCATAATGGCTAAGATCAAAAATTCAGGTGACAGCAGATGCTGGAGAGGATGTGGAGAAAAAGGAACACTCCTCCATTGTTGATGGGATTGCAAGCTTGTACAATCACTCTGGAAATCAGTCTGGCGGTTCCTCAGAAAATTGGACATAGTACTACCGGAGGATCCCACAATACCTCTCCTGGGAATATATCCAGAAGATGTCACAACTGGTAAGAAGGACACATGCTCCACTATGTTTATAACAGCCTTGTTTATAATAGCCAGAAGCTGGAAAGAACCCAGATGCCCCTCAACAGAGGAATGGAAACAAAAAATGTGGTACATTTACACAATGGAGTACTAGTCAGCTATTAAAAAGAATGAATTTATGAAATTCCTAGGCAAATGGTTGGACCTGGAGGGCATCATCCTGAGTAAGGTAACACAATCATAAAAGAACTCAAATGATATGTACTCACTGATAAGTGGATATTAGCACAGAAACTTAGTATAGCGAGATATAAGGTACAATTTGCAAAACACATGAAATTGAAGAAGAACGAAGACCAAAGTGTGGACACTGCCCCTTCTTAGAATTGGAAACAATCACCCATGGAAGGAGTTACAGAGACAAAGTTTGGAGCTGAGACAAAAGGATGGACCATCTAGAGACTGCCATATCCAGGGATCCATCCCATAATTAGTCTCAAAACGATGACACCATTGCATATACTAGCAAGCGTTTGCTGCTAGGACCCTGATATAGCTGTCTCTTGTGAGACTAGGCCGGGGCCTAGCAAACACATAAGTGATGCTCACAGTCAGCTATTGGATGGATCACAGGGCCCCCAATGGAAGAGCTAGAGAAAATATCTGAGGAGCTAAAGAGATCTGCAAATCTGTAGGTGCAACATTATGAAACAGTACCCCGGAGCTCTTGACTCTAGTTGCATATGTATCAAAAGATGGCCTAGTCCGCCATCACTGCAAAGAGAGTCCCATTGGACACACAAACTTTATATGCCCCAGTACAGGGGAATGCCAGGGCCAAAAATAATGGGAATGGGCGGGTAGGGAAGTGGGGGGGGGAGGGTGTGTTGGACTTTTGGGATAGCATTAGAAATGTAATTGAGGAAAATACGTAATAAAAAAATATTTAAAAAAAAGGACCTCCACATAAAACCAGATACACTGAAACTTACAATAGAAGAAAGTGGGGAAGAGCCTCAAACATGTGGGCATGTGGGAAATTTTCCTGAACAGAACACCTATGGCTTATGCTATTAGATCAAGAATCAACAAATAGGACCTCAGAAAACTGCATAGCTTCTGTGTGCAAAGGACACTGTCAATTCGATAAAATGGCAACCAACAGATTGGAAAAGTTCTTTACCAATCCTACATTCAATAGAGGGTTAATAACCAATATATACAAAGAACTCAAGAAGTTAGAGTCCAGAGAAGAAAATAACCCTATTAAAAATGGGGTATAGAGCTAAACAAAAATTTTCAACTGAGGAATATAGAATAGCTGAAAAGCACCTAAAAGTCTTATAGAGTACAAAAGGAGGAAATTTTAAAAAATACATATATTTCTAAAGAACTTTCCACACCAACTTGCATAAATCAGCAACCATAAAAACCTACAGTTAGTGTTTATAAACAACAGAAATCTTCATTGTTTTGGTTTCAATTTTCCTCTTTTGGAGGATCAGAAAGGCCAGATTACTTTCTACCAGCCATGTAAGTCACATTTCATCTAACTTCTGAGGAGATGCAATTCTACCTGATGCTCAGAAGAAACACAAGTAAATTTGGTTATGGACAGTATTAAGGAGGCTGGTTTTCTGACCGGATATCATAAAAAGAGAATTCTAATATCCTGTGATGGGCATTATCGGAAATAAACTTTTTTGTACAAAAAAACTAGAACTTCATAAATTTGTTATCTCATCTTTTCACTATTCTCTCTTTCAAACTTTATATAGTTCTCAAAAGGTGGATTCTGTCATTACTGTGTGATCTGAGCTCCACGGTGACCTATTGTGTACTGGGTACCACCACCCTGGTGTCCTAGGATGCTACAGGCTTCCCTGGGCTGCTGCTTTATCACCTCCTCTATTAAAACATAATTTATCACTTTGCTTTCTCACTATGCAACCTCCTCTTCTATGTTCAACTTTACCTCTGAATCACTTACATAATTATAGGGGTAAAAGTCTTGTAAAATTAGTTTAAAGATAACAGTATTTTTTAATATTTTTATTAGGTGTTTTCCTCATTTACATTTCCAATGCTATCCCAAAAGTCCCTCATACCCTCCCCCACACACTCCCCTACCCACCCACTCCCACTTTTTGGCCCTGGCATTCCCCTGTACTGGGGCATATAAAGTTTGCAAGTCCAATGGGCCTCTCTTTCCAGTGATGGCCGACTAGTCCATTTTTTGATACATATGCAGCTAGAGTCAAGAGCTCCAGGGTACTGGTTAGTTCATAATGTTGTTGCACCTACAGGGTTGCAGATCCCTTTAGCTCCTTGGGTATTTTCTCTAGCTCCTCCATTGGGGGCCCTGTGATCCATCCAATAGCTGACTGTGAGCATCCACTTCTGTGTTTGGTAGGCCCTGTCAAGATAACAGTATTTTAAACATTGAGCTAAATTGAATCAATAAAATAAATAAGAGAATAATGGGAACAGATTCAATGAATCAAAGGTCTGTTGTGAGGTTCAAGTTTGTCACCCACAATATGATGCTTAAAGAAAATACTAAAGTCATACAACACATAATGTGAAATTGTGATCACATTAACATGTAGGATGAGTAAAGAAACCATCAGTGGAAAGAGAGGCCCATTGGTCTTGCAAACTTTATATGCCTCAGTACAGGGGAACACCAGGGCCAAGAAGTGGGAGTGGGTGGGTAGGGGAGTGGGGGTGTATGAGGGAATTTTGGAATAGCATTGGAAATGTAACCAAAGAAAACACCTAATATAATAATAATAATAATAATGATAATAATAAAGAAAGTCATCGGAAAGTTGGTAGAAAGATTGGTTCACAGTCGTATTACAGGAAATAGTGCAGACATTGTTCGAAGCCAAGCTCTCCAGCTCACAGTTTCCATCCTCCTTACTCCCTTATTAGTTGTGATGGTAAAATCAAATAATTTTGTTGAAAAATATCTTGGAATATAGAAAGTATTTTAAAGTAATAAAAGTGGATATTATACTCAGTTTTCTTCTTTTTCTAGTGTTCATTCCACATGAGATTAACTGTTTCTGTTACATTATTCTCTAATCTTATGTAGGAAGAATGTATATTTGCTAAACAACATTTTATGCTCTTCCACTTGTATATGTTTTTTTTTTCCTTTAACCTCTTGTCTTTTGTTGGTGAAGCTTGCCTTTGTAGTTCCTTCTCAAATTCTTAAATTGTTAACTTCCTGAATTCTCTCAGTTTGGTTTCTTTATTGATTCAATTTACAATTTCATGTCTTGAACGGTTTTATTTATTTCCATACACTTTGTGTATTTCTTGATTTTGTTAAGGGATTAATCATTTCCTCTTTAAAGATCTCTATCATATTTATAAGGTTATTATGGGAGATTTTTATTTCTTTTTTAATTCTTTTCAGATTTGTTGTATTTATATACATTCCAAATATTGCCACCCTTCCAAGTCTCCCTCAAGAGTTCTTCAACCCTTCCACCCTTCCCTTGGCCCCTGAGAGGGTACTTCCCACGACCCTTTCACCCTTCCCCCTCCCTGGGGCATCAAGTCTCTACTGGAGAATTAGGTGAATCTTTTACTACTGAAAGCAGACAAATTCCTCTGTTACATATGTGCCAGGGGCCAGGTACCAGCCCATGTATGCTCTTTGGTTGGTAGCTTAGTTTCTGAGAGCTCAAGAGGTCTGGAATAATTAATACCATTGTTATTCCTGTGGGGTTGCCATCCCCCTTCAACTTCTTCAATCCTTCCCATAACTCTGCCAATGGGGTCTATAACCTCAGTCCAATGGCTGTAACTGTCTGCATCTGTTTTATGCAGCTGCTGGTTGAACCTTTCAGAGGGCAGTCATGCTAGGCTCCTATCTGCAAACACAACATGTCATCAGTAATTGTATCAGGATTTCAGTCCCACCCTTGGGATGGATCCCGAGTTGAGCTAGTCACTAATGGCCTCTACATCACCCCTGGACATATAACCAAAAGATACTCCACCATACCCTAAGGTCAAGGTCTTTTTTTTTTTTCTTCACTTATGTTGAAATACTCAGGGCCTGCTGTGGTAGGATAGCTGGGATCCAGTGATGGCTCTGTGTTGCCTGTTTTTCTTGCCTGTTCTGCTGGTGTGTTCATATGAAAGGCCTGCTGATGTTGAAGGCTGGATAATTGGGATGAGTTGGGGACTAGAGATTGGAAGATAAGGAATTTCACATTGTTTTGGGACGGGGTAAGAGAGGAAAGGGAAACTAACTACAAGTTTCCTGCTACAGAGCTGGGGTTGAGACTTCAGAGATTATATCTCAGGAGCAGCAGTTGAGGTGGGGGTCTGCCCTCAGCCTACTTGTTTCCCTGGGAGGAAGAGCCCTTAGGTTAGCATGAAGTGCCTGGTGGACTTTCAGCTAGGAATGAAGGGGATGTATCTTTTTTGTTTGTTTATTTGTTTCAATTGATTATTTTATTTATTTAGATTTCAAATGGTTTTCACTTTTCCAGTATCCATTCTACAAACACCCTATCCCATCTCCCCTCTCACTGCCTCTATGAGGTTGCTCACCCACCTACCCACTCACTCCTGCCTCACCACCCTAGCATTCCCCTACACTGGGGCATCTAGCCATCACAGGACCAAGGGCTTCCCTTCCCATTGATACCAGATAAGGCAATCCTCTGCTACAAATGCAGCTGGAGTCATGGGTCCCTCCATGTATACTTTTTGGTTTGTGCTTTAGTCCCTGAGAACTTTGGGGGTATGTGGTTGGTTGATATCGCTGTTCTTCTTATGGAGTTGCAAACCTGTTCAGTTCCTTCAGTCCTTTCCCTAACTCCTCCATTGGGGTCCCAGTGCTTAGTCTAATGATTGGCTGCAAACATCTTCCTAAGTATTGATCAGATTCTGGCATATCTTTTCAGGATACAGCTATATCAGGCTGCTGTCTGCATGTACTTCTTGGCATCAGCAATAGTGTCTGGGTTTGATGGCTGTATATGGTATGGATCCCCAGATGGGGCAGTCTCTGGATGGCTTTTCCTTCAGTCTCTGTTCCAATCTTTACCACTGTATTTCCTATAAAAGGAGCAATTTTGGGTTAAAATTTTGGAGATGAGTGGGTGGCCCCACCCCTCAACTGGGGGGCTGTGCCTAACCTCTGGATATGGTCTCTACAGCTTCACTCTCTCCCACACCCACTTCAGTAAAAACTGTGTGGCAGGCCCAAAAGCTTAGAAACTTAGTCTCCTGGAACCTTGGCATCACATAGAATGAATGCTCTAAACTTGTCCTGGCATTAGAGGGTGAATGGACCTGTCTGCTTTCCTTCAATATTGTTTTATTATAAGTGCCTCTGAGTAATTATTTTTGACATATAACTAAGTTAGATTACCCTCCACCAGTGTTCCATTATCCTAGGAAATCGTTGAGCCAAACTTGGACTTTGATTTTTGTAAGAATGCTACTCATTCAGATGAAAAGCCTCCAGTGTTGATAGAGAGACAGTGAAAGAAATCAGGCACTACAGTTTACTAGAATAGGGCTAGAAATTTCAGGGCTAGTCTACAAGAAAATACTTATAATAATAGCCGAGTCACTCCAATACACAGGAATTTACAATGGCCTAGGAAGGAGAAAGGTGTGGTCTAAGAAGGAACTTGAGTAAATACTTAGAACAATAGCTGAGTCACTCCCATACACAAGAATTTACAATGGCCTAAGGGAAAGATGGATTATACAATGGACAAGAATTGGAACTATGGCAATAAGTTATAATAATATATTAATAACCCTGGCTTCTTAGGATAAGCTGACCTTATGTGGGGCTGCTTTTGTTCCTAGTTGTTAACATTGATTTTTATCCCAGTTGATTCCTGTGAGCTTTTATGTATGCATTCCTCTGTATTGTTGTAAAAGTCATTTTGCATTGGGTAACCTCAATGTACCTTGGATGACCTTTATGTATCACTTAATTTCCTTGTCTCCTTCTATAATATAAGTCTGATGCTTGCTTTGAGAAATTACATTCATATCGATACTCCCTTGTGTTCACAGCTTTTTGTCATCCCGCTGACTCCCTGCCTACCTGAATACTGGGACCCTGATTGAGGGGCCAACTGAGGCCAGTCCGTGGCATCTCTATCCTTTGTGGGGTATTTTAGCCAGTCATCCCATTGAGTCCTGGGACCCTCTTGCTCTCCTGGCATCTGGGACTTTCTGGTGGCTACCCACAGCTCCCCATCAAAGGAGGATGTAACTTAAGGGGGATAATATGTGATATCCACAAGAGATGTGGGTAGGAAGGAGAGAAGGCAGCAGCCAGTATTCTGTTGTGGCAATAGGGACAAATAAATCAACAGGATTTCATATGAGGGAATAGACAGCCAAAATTATCTTTCCATCATTATCACAAAAAGACTTCTAAGAAACCTCTCATTGATGTTAGATGAACATGAAAATCAACCTTGATATTTATAAGTCACTGGAAAATCTAAGGGATTTTTTTTATGACTAAAGCGTAATATTTTCTCTTCTGTTTAATAAAAACATGTGGTTCCTGAGCACAGTGTAGTTCACATATTCCTACAGCACTCATTTCTCAAGGGATTCATGATGCCAAAGGGGAAGTAAATCAGAGTGTTGTAGAATATTAACAGTGAAAGAAAGTTTTGGAATAAATTAATTTGGCGATTTCTAGACTGTAAAAGAGAACAAATATGAATTTCTATACTTATCAATCTCCCCGTTTTTACTGCCCTGGAGATTTTTCTGAGATGTTTTCAATGCTTGGAAAGCACTCGAGCATTAGGATATGGCTATAGTCTAAGAATAGAAAACAAACTATACAACGACTTTCTACATTAATAAAACTATGATTAGTACATTGGTTTCTTTCTTAAATATTATTTTTAGTTACTTAAAGTCACTTACTTATATCCACTCTTATTTATCTTCTATGGAAGTTAAGATGTAAAAATAGATAAGTGATATATTCTTAAATAGCAAATTTTAAATTTCACAGTGATTTTACAAAGTAAATTGTTGTAGCAAATATTTAACCTCAAATGGGGGTTTCTACCCTGCCTTTGATGATTCAGTTCCCAGATAAAAGACACAAGACCTGTACATTTATAATAACCTTTAAATCAGCACAGGGGCTGGGCAGATATCTGCCCTCTAGGCTATTAATGTCTAGTTCCCATCAATGACCCCAAGTTATAACGTGCTATGGTCCTTCTGGACTGCTATTACCTCTACTTGGCCAGCCCTCGTGGCCATGTTTTCATACTCACCTACCCAATGGTATCTTCTCTATCAACCTTCTCTCCCTTTCCTTCCCTCTCAAGATCCTGCATCAGATCTCAAGACTGGGAACCAAAACCTCACCTCTCTTCTGCCCAGATAAAGGGTGTCAGGATCTTTATTCAACCAGTAGTTTTAAATTAAGCAGCAAGATCATAACTTTTTTATGTGTAGATTCTCTTGCCTTAGAACTTGGGATCCCATATTTACCATTATAATACACAGCAAAAGACCACACTTGAGCAGTAAACACTTCAAAAAATAATTCTAGGATATTCATGGTATTTTGCTAATTATTAATTTGTAACTACTAAAACTTTTTGTATTATTATTATTTTTATCATTATTATTTAGATTCCTAATTGTTTCTAACAGTGGAGAAAAGGAAAGAGTAGATGAGTGTGTAGTGATGAGTGAAGGACCTGGGCAGGGAGGACAAATGATGATCAAAATATATTTTAGGAAACAAAATCTATTTCAATAAAAAAAAAAATACAAAGAAGGCATCTACATCTGCTCAGGGGTTACTGCCCTAGATTCTCCATTATACACACATTTGGGAAATCAAAGCTGGTGACCCAGAATTATACACTAAAGTCAGCTACCAGTAGTACTCCATGAGATTGCAGAAAATAAACTTTGAATCAGAGGTGATGAATATTAAACTAGCTGAAAATAGGATAGGGTAAAATTTACCCTGAAAGCTGCATAAAGTGTGAGCATTGAATATGATGTGGTCAAGAGATGCAAGAACCAGAGGTAGCATTCTCAGCTGGGGCCCATGAGGAATGTGCAGGAGTGTAAGCAGATCAGATACCTTGACTATAAAGCATTGCAATTGTAATGTGGTAATCTAAAAGATATCAAAGAGGGATATATCAGGGAAGTTATCTGCCAGTGTATACACAGGACACATGCTTAAACTCATTTGCAAAAGGAAGGCTTTACTGAATGTGATTGCAATTTCTCATACAATAAGAACAGGAATTC